>NC_061828.1:18136508-18139008 GCF_019202785.1 Penaeus chinensis | reverse complement strand
TCTTTTGTCTTTTCCTCCCCCTGTCTATCACAAAGATACCCCGAAAGAAAGAAATCAAGAATAATCAAGGAAAAATCATAGCTCATAACAACTTCCTTCGTTCGTTCTTTCGCCCTCTTTCTCCCTCCCATCACGGACGCCAAGGACCAGGGCTAATGTCTGCGATAAGTGGCTTCGTGGTAATTTTCAAGAGGAAACGGAGAATACAGTAGTGGGATGTAGCCCGCAGGGAGGCGTGACTGTTGCGTGATATCGACGTCGAATAAAGAATGACAGATCTGTAGGCCAAGGTCGTCTGGTTAGGGGAGGAAGGGTAGGGAGGGGGGTTAGAAGAGATGATAGGGGCGGAGGGAAGAGGGAGAGGAGGTGGAGAGGGGACATGGAGGGGCCGATAATGAGGGCGACGCGACGAGGTTAATTGGGTGCCAGGTGTTAATGAGTTGCGACAAAAGAGTGTTGTGTTCCGAACGGTGGGTTATTAAGGCACGGGAGAGAGGGATGTTAAGACGGCTGTCATGGACACGGGCGAGAGGGGGTCTAAGGGGGTTAAAGGGACTTAAAGGGACTTAAAGGAGGAAGGGAGAGAGGCTGGGGACTTAAGTGAGGGGGAGCAACGCGTCTTTTGTTTGCCTGGGGTGATTAGTGGGTGGAAATAGAGGTCATTGTGACAAAGGTATGAATAAAAATGAATAAGTTCTCATTCATACACGTTTATACGTTATCTGCAAGAGAGAAACTCTGGAAAAGAAGGCGAAGTCTCCTTTTTCGGGGAGTGGAATAGAAAACAAAAGAAGGGGAGGCGGAGGACGTAAAGCGAAGGGTACAGATGTGACACGCGAAGAACGAAGGAGAACAAAGAATGATATATCGAACAAGAGATAAAGAAGGCGAGGGAGAGGAGATGAGTGACAGATACAGACAGGTCGTAATTTTCCAGAGATGTCAGTTGCATTAGCGGGTGAGAGAGATGTGACACTGATGCACAAATTACAGTTGTTAATTGTTGTGACGAAAGAGCTAAAGGGAAAACGAAAGATGTTTCTTCATTACTGTTTGTTAGCGGCGTTTTATTTATTATTATCATTATTATTATCATTGTGTGTGCGTGTGCTTGTGTGTGTGCGTGTGCGTGTGCGTATGCGTGCGTGCGTGTATGCGTGTGTGTACGTGTGCGTGTGCGTGTACGTGCGCGTGCTCGCGCGTAACTGTAGCCAGTGGGTGTTATGTATGAATGAAATGTAGCATTAGGATTCAATGTTAGTCTATCTTTTTCAGTCGCTTGGAGTGCAATCGAGAAAAGCATTTATATAGGTAATAATTTTGTGGAAACGGTAAGTGAGTATAAGCGTGCTTATCTGTTCGGTGTACGGTTGTTTGTTCGTTTCTTTTTGTATATGCATACTCTTTTATTTATAATTGGAGGGGGTCTTTTGGTTTGTTTGCAGTTTTTTTTTAAATACAATATTAATAAATATAGGCCTGTTGTACACACACACACACACACACACACACACACACACACACACACACACACACACACACACACACACACACACACACACACACACACACAGTGTTTGTGTTTGTTAATGTGTGTGTGTGTAGGTGCGCGCGCGCGGGCGTGCTTGCATGGGAACACTTGAGGTGAGTTGTCACGATGCTTGTGGCGCTTGGGTAGTGACCTGAGACCACCAAGGCCGACTTAGCGGCGCGGGCGTGTCCTGGCGGCGGCCGGGTATCGGTGGGTGGGTGTGTTGGGGGGGGGGCACCCACCACACGCAGGTCCGCGCCCACACAGCCTTCACGCGGTATTCCTTAATTACCGTGACGCGCCCGTAATGTTATCCTGGTAGGCCTTGCCTCCAGCATGATTTACGACACGGGTCTCGGAGACATTAGCGCGCGTTTGTTTCGGGCGACACACACGGTGGTACTTCCGCGTGGCTTGTACGTATAAGGAATTTCGATGGTCTGTGCGTTTTTCTGCGTTTGTAGGAATTGACAGTTAAAACTAGTCATGGTTTTATGCAACTCGCTCGCTTGTCAAGACCCGTAAAACTAGAACATTTAAATTTCGGTCGTTCTTGATACAGGTAAATGCATAAAGTCGTACTGTGCCCACTACTAATTTAGGCGTTCAGTGGGCGGCCAATATCGCAGATAAAGAGATGTGAGGCGGAGGCGCGCGGGCGGGCGGGCGAGCGAGCGGACTTCCAAACAGCGAGAGAGTGAGCGGTAGTGACAGTGTTACTCTGACTGCCGGGAAGGGCGGACGTAGCCACTCCGCGGTTCGGTGTCGTTCTGTGACTTCAGGTGTCGTGCCTAATCCTCCTTCGGCCTTTATTAGTTGCCTTTGGATTTTGTGGATATATAGTGGATGAGAAGGGTAGGAAGAGGAATTATGTTCATTATTTTTGTTGTTTGTGATTAATTCGAAAAATATGATAAATAGTGTGAGATGAAAGGAAAATATTATTCATGAAGTATTTATCTGTTGAGG
>NC_061828.1:18124008-18131508 GCF_019202785.1 Penaeus chinensis | reverse complement strand
TCTTGAGGAGGAGGCGCTTGACGGCGACCAGAAGCAGGCGGCGCTGGGGTCGGCGGTCGGCATGCCCCCCCGTGCCTCACCCGTGAGCTCGTGAACCATCTGCCTTCTCGGGACTTGAGTTGACCAGCTGAGTGCCGGCAGACACATGTTCGGGCTGGGCTCAGAACAGGTGGTGGTGTACCAGGAGGCGGTTCCGCACCACCTGCCCACCGCCTTCTCCAGGTACTACCTCAAGGTCACCTGCTTCACGCCTTCCAAAAGGTAAGAGTGATGGTCATTGTCTTGTTAGTGTCGGAGCCTTCACGCTGGCGAGATGGGGGGGGGGGGGGGGGTGGGAATGGAGGGTGCCAAGCCGGACGCAACATCTGGGGAACTCAGGAAGCCAGGTGGGGGCTATCATGACATGACAGCTGGGTCGGAAAGGTTAGTAAAGTCAGTACCGAGATTGGCTAACATATGTGCACGCACAGGCATATACTCACTCGCATTAAATTCTCAAATAAGTATATACTTGAGTATACAGACCCACGGACGCAGGTATGTACGCACTCTCTACACCCCCCCCCCCCCCACTCACACACACTCACACACACTCACGTACACACTCACGTACACACTCACGAACACACTCACGTACACACTCACGTTCACACACACGTCCACACACACGTTCATACACGTTCACACAATTAGTCACGTAAACGCGCACACACTCACACACACACACACACACACACACACACACACACACACACACACACACACACACACACACACACACACACACACTCACACACACACTCACACACTCTCACTCGCTCACTCGCTCACTCACTCACTCACTCACTCACTCACTCACTCACTCACTCACTCACTCACTCACTCACTCACACACACACACACACACACACACACACACACACACACACACACACACACACACACACACACACACACACACACACACACACAATTTCTCGAAGTTATGTACCAACATCCTGTATCGGAACTCCAAGAGCACAGGTTACACGCGGCGGATGCATGGGAGCCACTTGTACACGCAACACGCATCCTAGCTTGGAAATGCTGCGTCGCTGTGTTTATTCAGCATCAGTTGATCATAAAGGGAGATGGAATACGAAGGCATCCGCGCATGAGCAAGTTCATGCATATTACATGATCGTGTCAGGCAAGGGGGGAACCCGAGCCGTACGGTAGCCCGATCTTGTTGTTTGTATCACGGGGCTGGCAGGGGGCTGGTATGGGGTTAGTAGAAGGGTTGGAAGGGGACTGGTTTGACCCTGTAAAGGCGGGATTGAACACGCAGTCGGCACGCAAGCTCATGTAGATTCGGCATCGGTATGGGTAACACGCAGAAGCTCGTAGGTTGGTGTAAGATGTGTGGCAGAGGTCACGCAGGTCAGCCCGCGTTTGACCTCGCTCTGATGGGATGGGAACACGCCCAGCATCTCTCGCACAGGCCGGTCGGAGGCTGGGGCTTGTGCTAAGGCGAGAGGGATTTAGCGCTTTCGGGGGGGGGAGGGGTCTGACAAGGATTAACTTGAAGAAATTGGAGATAAGATCAGAAGGATTGGGGCAGGGAGGCAAAGGATTTTGTTTTGTTTTGTTTTGCTAATTCTCTCTACTGTTATGTATGTTACGTTTCCGGTGAGATTTGGATTTTCTGATTTTCCGAATTGTTATGTATCCTCTTTATTGCTTGAAGAATTAGTTTCGAAAATCATACCTTAGCTAAACTCAGCATTTTTAAAAATTAAAGTTCAAAGTAGATTCTTTGCAATATCTTATCTCAGCCGAGTTATTCTCATGTCATAAGAGCAGGCCATTTTTGTAACAGCTACAAGGCAAAAGGTCACAGCAGATCCAGCGATAGTGTCATTCCGTAGAAAAGGCTTGTTAGTGTTTTAACAAGGGAGATGGACAGCACAGATAGCGCGATATCCGGCGGCGGTTGCTCTTATCGCCGGAGTGCCAGCCGGAGTGCCAGTCCACTTTCGTCTGTGGTGTTCGATGGGTGTTCACTCAGTAGAGATATTTTTCTCTTTCGTTGCCTTTGGCTGATGTTTACCGTTTTTTTTAAAGTTTACACGCTTCTCTTATTCCGTATGAGGGTTATGTTAGTACTTTTCCACGGTGTATGTACGTTTAAGTGATCCGTGTTTATGAACAAAAGAGAGTGCTTTGGACGTTGTCTCACTGCGGAGTTCCCAGTGTTACAAAATTTTCCAGTTGTCAATTAGTGTTTACGTGTAATTTCACATCTGAACTGGATTGGAGATGGAATAAAAACGGCGGGCCAATTATTTGATAGCTGAGCGTAATGGCTGCGGCCCAGAAAACCAGAAACTGAATAGCGGAACCAAACCCAAGAACTTTTTCGGTCCTTTGAGAAGTATAGACTTTTGTGCACGAAGTATAGACCTTTGTGCACGAGTGCAAAAGCAAACAGGACTTCATCTGTCTAACAGGGATTTTTTTGCTGGTGTATAGGATACACCTGAGCCGAATGCTGTAACAGACAAGGCCATTTTGTGCTTTACACCTAGCACCCTCACCATGTGGAAGAGGAAGCTTAGTTTCAAGAGGAAAGGGCCTCGACCCACGCGGAGGCTGTCCCAGCCTCTGGTGAAGAGCCTCAGCCTGCCGGAGACCTGCAGAGCGCCCAGGTCCTTCACTCCGCCCCTCCGCCACTCCCGCACGGACTACTGCCTTCACGGCGAAGACGAGGTGCGGGAGCCATCCCCCGGAATCATCTGCGAGGGAGACGCTGTAGACGTCGTGACGGGGGACGATGATGTTATACAGGCCATCCTGAGGAGGAAGGACAGCGACCTGGAGGGCCTGGAGACGCCCGACCTCGACGCCAGCCTCAAGAAGAACTCCATCATCCGCTTCAAGGACGAGGAGGGCGACGAGTACTTGAGGAGAGTGGGCGGATGCTCGGTGTGCGAAAGGAACGAAGCGAGACGCGCCGCGGCCAAGGCTTGCCCCCTGTGCGCGAGGGACGTGAGAGCCGCGCGGGAAGAGGTCGCGGGTGAAGGCGCAGGTGAGAGCGAGGCGGCCCCGGAGGGGGTCCCTCCAGTTGCGGGATCCCTCCAGCAGGAACACGGCGACGACACACCGGAATTCGAGGAAAACGGAGGGGAATCGCATGGCGACAAAGAGGACACACACACCGACACTGAGGAAATCGAGAACGACGGAGAAACGCATTCTGAGGAAGAAGGACCGAATGTTGACGAAGGAAAATCATGTGACAGGTTTGTGATGGTTTCACCAATAGGATGGATTGTTAAACGTGTGTTTGTGTAGACGTGCCTAACCGCGATTACATTATTGGTGAGAAATGTTAATTGCGGGAATAATTTGCAGCAGGTAATACGAAATAAGGAATGTGTAATAGAGACATTCAAACGCGGAAGTTCCTTGTTGGCGATGATTTAATTCTCGAGGGGCCATTCTCTCTTCACGACTCAATGGTGGTGGATGGCGAGGGGTAGTGCTGCAGTATAATAAACAAACGTTAATGGGCCAGAAAGCAGTCATGATTTCATAATATTTCTTTGTGAAATGGTATGAAACAAGCAAGAAGGAAAATGATAACTAGGGAATAGATACATAGGCATAAAAATAAAAAAAGAGGAGTCAGAATAAATGTTTGTCAATTGAACAAAAAAAACGATAATTGTGTTTAAGAGAGAGGATGAATTTGAAACCGAGTGAAAGAGAGAGGGTATTCAGGTGAAACGTTGTGAATAATAAAGAAACGAACGTATATGCCAAATGCCTTCTCGTTTAACTACTTCATCTGAGTAAAATTCCGTTATGAAGCAGTAAAGAGAAAGGGTCTGTAGCATAAACGTTGGTGTATAGACTTGATATCTGGGTTTCGGCAGTATGGTGTAGACGATTGCGTGTCTGAAGAATGTTCAAGATTTTGAGGTTATCTTGTAAGGAGTGAGATTCGACGGAAATAGCGGTTTTCAATAATAATATTGAAAGAGGCACAGGTGGATGATATGAATAAAGAGGGATATCGATTGGCTGTATACGTTGGCCTAATATGGGGTAACTTTTGGTTAGGGGCGCAGGAGGTGGCATGCCCCTCCTTCAGATGATGCGAGCCAGGCACTGCAGGGCATTGCGGGGCACTTTATCATAGCAGCTGCAAGTCAGAGAGGTGGGAGGAGCTGACTCTTATTACGGTTATGTTAGCTTTCTATAGTACTGATTGCACTGCGTTGGAGTGTACATTATTATTTCTGTGGGATCAAGTTATTTCTCTTCTTTTTACTTTTCTTACTCGAATGATATCTGTTTAAATCGCAGATGATATTCAATCTAGTAATATGACTTAAAATGATGTATCATATAATGAAAGAAAAACATCGTCGGTTTCTTTGGCAATTTCTTCTCCGTTATCCGGCCGCTGCGATATATCTTCACCTATTCCTAATGATAGTGAAAGGAGTCGCTCTTACTTTGCATATTGCCTTCGCCGTGATTTTGACAGGTATGGGAACGCGTGCTAGGACTCCCCAGCATCCAAGCACCCAGGACACACTCCCCCAGGCAGGCGTGGGAGGCGGCGGCGTGCCTTTTGATATGGTAATGCCCTGGTAAGTGTGGGAGGGCAGAACGGTGTATGCCCCGTGGTGGGCCCTGGTGGTGAGCTCTGGCGAGAGGGCCTGGCTGCTCTCTAACGTCACTCGGGTTGTTACGACCTGTTTGTGTTGCTTTCGGAATAGTCACTCTAGCTGTACGAGAAAAGGGACGGGTTGGAGGAGGTTCTCGAAGTGAATGAATTGGCGAATCCTCCGAGCAGGCAGAAGAGTGAAGCGTTGGCCCCACCTGCTCAGTCTCAGCAGCATTAAGGGATACGACACGATAAGCGCGAATCTTCGCCCTTTGAACACTTTAGTCCCACGTTGCATATCGGTTCCTCCCCCCATCTGCCTCACTTATCCCGAATAATTCGTCACCCCCCTCATCGACGCCAGCCTCACCCTCCCCATTGAATATTTCTCACCCCCACCTACATTAACATCACTCTCCTCCACTAAATCCCCCCATACTTCACCTACCCCACTAACCCAACTAAATCTCCCTCACCCCCCTACACTAACCCCACTCTCCCCGCCAAATACGCTCCACCACTCTTTCCGCTAAATCCCCCCCCCCCCCCCCCAACCCCGCTAAATAGGCCTTGACGCGAGTGACTGCTCAGTGTCACGGGCAGGTGAACGATACTCCAAGCGCTGTTGACTAAGGGACACGCCCTGCTACGCCAGCCAGACGAGCGGGAATCACCAGGACGAGTCATTACGGGATACAAATCTTTCTTTTCCTTAGCCAAAGTTAAGTAAAATTGAAATCGGAATCATTCATTAGACTCCTTTGCTCTTCGATAGGAAAGGGTCAGGGCGAGCGATGGGGCAGGATCCTTGTGAGGGATTGTGAGGCCCAGTGCGAGGGCCACGGTGGACTTGCGGAGGGCGTGATGAAGGCCCTCCGAGGGCTGGAAGGAAGCCAGGTGATAGGGAGGGGCTGGAGGGCGGCCGAGGAAGGTAGAATCCGGGATGCTAGGATTAAGGGCGGGGAGTGTGGGAGGGGGCCATGCTGGGGATGGTGTGATCGACACCCGGGATGCCGCTCCCTCGGCTTAAATGGGATCCTTTAAAGCGTCCGTGTTTAGATTCATAGAAAAAGGACTGCGTTTGTAGCATCAGCATAATTGTCTTTTCCAGTATTATATACCTCATTTTGAAACGGAAAGGTTTTGTGTTTTTACACATGAGGTGACTGAGCACTGAGTTCTCCTGCGGAACACCATGTTATTGTCGACGGAGATTTTAGGAAATCACCGATACTAGTTATCTTATTGGACAATGGCCTGGGCCAGGGGCGGTCTCATTACACAGTGCTCGATTATCCCATCAAAGATTCTGTATCTAGCTGATGATAACAAAACGTATTGTTGCACGTTTAACAAGTCATTCAGTATCACAGAGTTTGAAAGTAAATGGTTCCGCGAAATTTCATTGGATTCATTCCACGGCTATCTCGTGTGACTTTTTTTTCTGTGTCGGATTTTAATAATATTAATTCTGAATGTTCAGCAGAACAGTTCCGTCACGTTTCGTGCCGCTAAGAATAGTTCTTAAGCGAGGCGATTACGCTGCAATGTTACCTTCTGGAATTACAATAATTTCTACAAAGAGCTGTCATGAATGAGAGAAATGTTCCTCGGATGCAGAACTTCCCACCCCAGCGGGAACTCATGACGAATACCGTGGCTATGGGCGAGCCAACGGGAGGTTCAAGGTCACAGGTGTGCCCCCTTCCCTTACCCCGACGCCCTCCATTACCCTTGAAATCTCTCCTTCCCGAGAATTGGGATAAACAGAGATTACTCTTCGTCATTCTTTTCTTGGACAGTCCGCCTAGAATATTTTGCTTGTGGTTTAGGTCGAGGTCTTCGTATCTTGGTGGAATCATGTATATTACGCTCTACCTTCGTCGCATTTGTTCAGGTATTGTGTTTTTCACTCGATTGTTTTCCGTTTCTACTTTCTCCGGGTGTCCTTCCGCCACGTCTTTCTCCTTGTGTGTTTGTTTGCGACCATTATCATCTCTGTCGACTCGTCTACTGCTGGGGCTCACCTGCACACGTGCTACTCATTAGGGCGGCGTTTATGCACTTACGCTTTTTTGGAGTTCATTTTTTTGTACTCATTTTAGCGTTCCGCCTCACAGCGTTCTCCCGAGACCACAGCAAGTATAGTGATTAGAGAGCGATGTTGGCAGAGTAGGTGTTGCCAAGCCCTTTTCTCACTCGTAATATACAAAGTGTTTCGACTCTTTGCCGGTGTCTGTTACCGCCAGCGACCGACCGTCACGCTCGGAATTCGCGACGACGAGTGCCACCGCACATTCCCGCGGGTGACGTGGCACTTTTTGTTCGTCACCTTGAGAATGCGACAAGGAGGTAGATGAAGGCGGCGTTGCTCGGGCAGCCTTGGGCGACTTTGTAATTCTTCTTTACATGTTCTTATGGCAAGATAATACACCGTCATCTATGGCGTGCGCGTGACGGTTTGATTCACGAGGCGTGGACGAAGAGAAGGCCGTTGCAATTAACACGTAATAGTAGGTCTACTTCGATCCTTTGTTTCTCCCGTACGTGGACTCGCTGAAAGGAAGAAATTGCTGGCGCCATGAGCGACTGTTCTGTGCACTCGATTCGCATTGTCAAATGTAAGTTGCGTAGGCCTACTGTGTCCCCTGAGCAGTCTGGAAGGTCGCCGTGCCGGCCACCAGCAAACACCGCTGCCCACTCGGGAATGGTGTTGCGGGTGACCGTCGTTCTGAACAAGACCGGCACACGACAATGAAATTGGAGGCCTTAGGGAAAGCTATATCATATGAGTGTCCATTGATAAAGAAACGGTAACATTAACATAAGATAGATTCACAAAC
>NC_061828.1:18111508-18119008 GCF_019202785.1 Penaeus chinensis | reverse complement strand
CGTGGCCAGTGGGAGTGACTCTGGCTTCGGCGTCATCAGGTCGGCGACGGCGATTGGGACCTTAGAATGTCTTTTAATTACTTTCGTCATCGTCTAATTGATGGTGTGTCGTGATTTATTAAATCAGAAAGTTTCAATTTATAGATATATTTTTTTTTTATCTCGGGGATGGGGGGGGGGGTATGGGGCATGGAGTTGGGGAGGGGGGAGGGTGGTCATTAAGTGAATGTATTTTTGGAGATTATTTGGCGCGTTTCAGTGTTCCTCCGTTTCTCTTTTTCTTTCATTTATTTCTTTGGTCGTTTGATTATCTAGATTATTCGTTCACATTCGGTTAATTCACCCAAAGGTCAGCTGATAACCAGATAAAGAGAAACTTGCACCGATCATTTCAATGGGGTGAAAACTCGATTGCTTTTTCCGTGGCGTCCACTCTCTTCAGTCGTGTTGTCTGTTCTCGGTCGTTTTGGTCGTGACGAGGGGACGACCGAGGGAGGGAAGGACGAGGTCGTATGGAACGTGACTCCGCCCACAAACGCGGAGTCACGTCAGGTTGAGAGGTTATTGAAGTGTGTTTTTATTCACATCGATTTGTTTGTGTTGTTTCCCCCTAGGCACAAGGAGGGTCCAATTACTACGAGATGTACCCGCGGGGGTCGTGGCCGTGTTCATCAGTGAGGATGCTTAGGGCTGTCAATAGTAGGGGTAGATGAAAGAAGGGAGAGAGAAAGGGAGAGAGAGGGGAGGACGAGAGGAACGGAAAGTACGTAAGGATGTTGGCAGAGAAGAATGGAAGGAAAGAGAGAGATGGAGGAGGAGGAGGAGGAGGAGGAGGAGGAGGAGGAGGAGGAGGAGGAGGAGGAGGAGGAGGAGGAGGAGGAGGAGGAGGAGGAGGAGGAGGAGGAGGAAAAAAGAGAGTAAAATGGAAGAGAAGAAGAGGGACAGAGAGAAGAGAAGGAAAGGGCGAAAGAGGGGGAAAAAAAAGAGAGAGAGAGAGAAACGGAGATGAGACTGGCGATGGAAACGTATGGTGTAGGTCCGGCACTTGAGGGAGTTACCCAAAAAGTACGACATGCGGTTCTTGTGATATTTTTTTTCCTGTTCTGCTCTCTGAGGGTGTCATGTATCGCCAGCGAACAGCATTCTCTCACCGGCTTTAGCTATTGTCTATTGTAGAAGGCATAGGAGTCGTTCTTACCGAGTCACAAGGAGAAGAAAGACCTTGGCTTTGTGTCGTTCGTGTGTGGTCGTTCATCAAGTTTTTTTTTTTTTCCCTTTTCGTTCTTTCTTAAGCCAAATCGGGAAGAAAGAGAGCGCCTTGTTCCGGTATTTGGCAATCTCTTAAGTCCCTCTCGCTTCCTTCAGTCCTCCTCTCAAGCTTTTTTTTTTTTTTTTTTTTATCATCCACATCGTGTGACGCCGAGAACAGCTTATCTCAGGGCCTGTCTTGGCATTAATGCGTGACCCTCCCCCTCCCCTCCTCCTCGCCACCCAGGCACTAAATGACTCATTCTGCACCGGGAGGGGAGGAGGGAGAAGGGTGAGGAAGGCAAACAATGGTGAAATGAGAAGGGGTTTGAATAACAAAAAAAAGGGGAAAAAAATATGGAGGAATGGGGAACCGATACACACCCACATACACACACGCTCACACTCGCACACACTGACAAACACTGTCAAACACTGTCAAACAGACGGACGCAGACACACAGTCAGACACAGAACTAGATCAAAGATGCAATAAAATAACTAAAGAGAGAGAATCCGATTCAAGTGTCGATGAGAGAGAGGACAGATGGAGTGGGCTGAATGGCGGCTGTTGCTAAGCGAGATATTTATTTACAATCCCGCCGTGTGACGATGCTTGTTTACTCGCCGGTGCAAGTGAGGCGAGGCGGGGCTCGAATTCAAGTGAGGCAAGGCGGGGTCCGAGAAGGAGGCCTGCATCGCCGTCCATCCATCCTGTAGTCTTCGCCTGCAGTGCCCACCGCCGCCCAGGATGTCGCACGCCCGCAAGATCGTGTAATATGTTTGCCCTTTATCTAGTCATTGGGGGAGGGACACGGGGAATAGGTGATGGGGGGTGGAGGGTGGGGTGGAGGTGAAGTAGAGGTGAAGTAGAGGTGGAGTGGAGAGGGAGAGGGAGAGGGAGAGGGAGAGGGAGAGGGAGAGGGAGAGGGAGAGGGAGAGGGAGAGGGAGAGGGAGAAGTGGAGGAGGTGTGCTTTTTTAAGATACGGCCGCCCGTGCTTCGTTGGTCTTTTGTTGCAGTATGGCGCTGGTCGCATGTGGAACTAATGGGTCTCTGATGATATACAAGGGCACTTAGTGTTTCTCTCTTCTCTTTTCTCTCTTTTCTTCCCTCTTCTCTCTCTCGATCTCTCTCCCATTCTCTTCCCTCTTCTCCCTTCCCATCCCCTCCCCTCTCCATCCTTATTTACTCTCCCTCATTCTCTCTCTCGTATGTGCGTGCGTGTATATGTACTGTATACATGCGTATGTTTACGTGCGTACGTGTTGGGCTGAGTCACCCAGTTCCTTGTGTTGAGTCTTGGTGAGTTTGCCCTTGTAAACATTAACATTCATCATATGCTGTGATCTGCAGTTCCGGAGTTTGTGAGGGCCAAGTCTGCTTACTCATTACGGCGGACATGCGATGAGGAGAGAGTATATGTTTGATATTTATGAAAAGAGAAAGGAAAAGTAATTGCATATCGGGGACTGCGTAAGCGAGCATTCATGCGTGCATTTCAGATCGAAGCAAATTAATTTAAGAAAGACGAAATGTTAATGTGCCTGTCTTTCTGGCTCTCTCTCTCTCTCTCTCTCTCTCTCTCTCTCTCTCTCTCTCTCTCTCTCTCTCTCTCTCTCTCTCTCTCTCTCTCTCTCTCTCTCTTTCTCTCTTTCTCCCTCTCACTCTCATTCCCTCCCCCTCCCTCCCTCCCTCCCTCCCTCCCTCCCTCCCTCCCTCCCTCCCTCCCTCCCTCTCCCCCCCCCTCTCTCTCTCTCTCTCTCTCTCTCTCTCTCTCTCTCTCTCTCTCTCTCTCTCTCTCTCTCTCTCTCTTTCTCTTTCTCTTTCTCTCTCTCTCTCCCTCTCCCTCTCTCCCTCTCTTTCTCTTTCTCTTTCTCTTTCTCTTTCTCTTTCTCTCTCTCTCTTTCTCTCTCTCTCTTTCTCTCTCTCTCTCTCTCTCTCTCTCTCTCTCTCTCTCTCTCTCTCTCTCTCTCTCTCTCTCTCTCTCTCTCTCTCTCTCTCTCTCTCTCTCTCTCTCTTTCTCTCCCTCTCCCTCTCTCTTTCTCCCTTTCTCCCTTTCTCTCTCTCTCTCTCTCTCTCTCTCTCTCTCTCTCTCTCTCTCTCTCTCTCTCTCTCTCTCTCTCTCTCTCTTTCTCTCTTTCTCTCTTTCTCTCTCTCTCTCTCTCTTTCTCTTTCTCTCTCTCTCTCTCTCTCTCTCTCTCTCTCTCTCTCTCTCTCTCTCTCTCTCTCCCTCTCCCTCTCTCTTTCTCCCTTTCTCCCTTTCTCTCTTTCTCCCTCTCACTCTCATTCCCTCCCTCCCCCTCCCTCCCTCTCTCTCTCTCTCTCTCTCTCTCTCTCTCTCTCTCTCTCTCTCTCTCTCTCTCTCTCTCTCTCTCTCTCTCTCCTTCCTCAATTTCCCTCCCCCCACTCCCTGTTTCCTTTTCCTTCCCCCCACACCCACGTCTCTTCCTCTCTCTCTCCCTCTCCTCCCTCTCCCTCTCCCTCTCCCTCTCCCTCTCCCTCTCCCTCTCCCAAGGTTCGGAATTATTAGCATCTAATTTCCCGAATGAGAGGACAAGAAAAGGCTTAAATTAATGCTTCATGCAGTTTTACGAAATCGCCTCATAATAGCCAAATCTGGCGATATCCATTTCACTTTCGCGTGGGTTTGCTTCATCGTAGAAGAGAGAAAGAAAAGAAGACAAAAAACAGAAAAGAAAGAAAGAAAGAAAAAAAAAATTATGCTACGTGAATGTAAGACAATAATGAAATCACCATACCGCAACAGCAGCAAGGTAGCCAGATGTTGGGTGCGGCGGAGAGAGTGAGTGAGTGAGTGAGTGAGTGAGTGAGTGAGTGAGAGAACGAGCGAGTGAACGGACGATTAGCGTCAATTTCCCCATACTCGGGGCCGGGGATACTCGTTAAGCTTGCATAATGATGACCACTCGAAGGCGTGACTCTTCTTGTTATTGCCAATGTTTGCTGTATTGGTCGCAAATGGCGTAATGCGAAGGAAATGGCTCGGGAGACGACTGTTTGCGGTACTTTGGGTAATTATGCTGGCGTAATTGGCTCGTTGATGTTCATGTAGGTTCGATTTTGAATGTATTTTCCGGCCTTAGGGACCGAATTTTTGATTTCTTGATTTTGGATTCATTGGTTATATCCGGATCATTCGAAAATTTAGTGGTATTATGCCCTTTATGCTTACATTAGTGGGAATGCTAGCAGACATATACACACACTGCTACATATAACAAAAAACATACACAGGAACTTCACTATGTCTCCCTCAAAAAGGAGGAGAAAACAAATTGAAAGAGGAAGAAGCGCATTACATTTTCAGTTTCCAAATTATGAATACTACAGTGACTATATGCAAGGTCTCAAACACTTCGCTTGAACACTTCGGATAGTTATGGCTTTGCACAATCGATGGCGGGGGGTTGCGGATGCAACAGATCACGGGACAAGTGAATTCGGGTGAAATATCACAGACTGCGCCGTTCCCCCATCTCCCTTCTCCCCACTTCTTCTTCCCTTTCCTTTTCCCCTCTCCCCCCTCCCCTTCCTTCCCACATCTCTCTCCCATCCTCCTTCCCTCTTTCCCCTTTCACGTCCGATCTCCTTTCCCCTCTTTCCTCTCCCCTTCCTCTTTCTCCCTTTCCCTTCTCCTTCTCCCTTCCCCTTCCCCTTCCCCTTCCCATTCCCCTTCCCCTTCCCCTTGACCACCTTTCTCCCCCTCCCCCCCCTCCCCCGCGAATACTCAGTCACACTTCCTTCTTAAGCACATTTCCGCGAATTGGATTTCACCAGTTGTCATCATTATCTCCATTACTATTACAATTGGACTTTTTTATTTATTTTTTTTACTTTGCTTTATCACCCTGGCTAATTATGTTTTATGAACTGACATCTGCACCAGTGACGTAGATCATGATTTATTCATGTTTAATATCTTTAATAGGTCAAGTAAGAGTTTCTTGAAAGTTAATTCTTATAGCTGGCATTTTTCTTCGATGTTGGGATTGCGAAGGAGACGTTATTCTTATTTTTGAAATTCTTAAACGGATAAACGGATAGACAAGTTAAAAACATGTATATAGATTGCAACCATGAGGACTAATGAGCGCGTTAAATAACTTATGCATGACAGTCAGAATGTGAAGTGCCGATTGCCATGGTCCGCCACAAACAGCCATCACTCTTGGTGACAGCATGACCTCTCACGCGCCGTTGACCCGCCCGAGCCGGTCAGCGTGACAGGAGGTGGACATTTGAAACTGATTGAGTTAGATGGCTGATTTCTCTCGTGTCAGTGCTGTGAGAAGCCCGGTCGCACCGTGGGAACATCCGGCAGCAGGGTTCTGCTCGGGGTGCATTCAAGTGCTTGGGTTCAGTCTCTCTCTTTCGCGTTTCTCTCTGTGCTTTCTTCTGATTCCTCTCATTTCTTTCCTCTCTTCCCTCTTCTAATCCCCCCCTTCTCTTTTTTTCTCTTTTTTCTCTCCGTTTTTTTCTTCTTTCTCTCTTCCTTCTTTTTCTCTCCCTTTTTTCCCTTCCCTACCTCCTCCCTACTTTTGTTCATATTACTTTCCGTTATTTATTTTTTCTCTCGCTCCCTTCTCTCTCCTTGCGTCCGCCCCTTTTTCTCCGCCTCCCGTCCACCCTTCGCGCGATTACCCGAGAGCGCAACCATCGCCATCCTTCGCTCTGGACCTTCTTATAGGTTTCCAGAGCCCAAGTGTCCAGTGTTTTATGTCCGGCGGCGCGTCTCGGCTGACGTGTTGACGACGGCTGACGGACGAGGGCTGGCGGCTGACGTAGGCCTTGTCATCGCGGCGAACTTTTTAGTGTATTTTTTTTTTTTTTTTTATTATTGGCGTTACTGTTTTTGTGGCTTTTTTACTTTTGGTGAAGTTTAGAGAGTGCGGAGCGGCGACCTTGAGACACCACGCAGGTTTCAAGGCGGAATGTCAGCGCCGTGGCTCTCCTCCCGGCGCCCAGCGGTCCCTGCTGTTTGTGTTTCGTCTGCAAAGGGACGGTGGTTTGCTTGTTTGTTGGTCGGGGAGAGAATGACTGCCTTTTACGGATTTGTTATGATGTAAATTTACAATTGTCATTGGTATGTTGCAGTTATATATCGTCTCTGTCATTATTTCCGTTATCATGTTCACCATCAGTAATCTTCAATATCATCATGGCCATCACCATTATCTGTCTTCATTTACTTTCATTGCTTTTGCTTTTGTTAGGGTTGCCTTATATTAACATAATAAATGTTTCAGATTGTGCGCCATGTACTTTCAAACGCAGATCCATCTTATTACCTAAGAGATCCGCAGCGTCGAGGCCGAAGCCATAACATATGTTGTCGCGAATTGTTACGTCAACGTGGCTAATGACGTATCGGTCCTGGACGCGGCGCGCGACACCTGTATTCGGGTGCGCAGCTGACGAGGCCGGAGGCAGCTTTGCGCGCAGAAGAAGGGCCCCTTGTTGCCCAACGCCCGGTGTGCAGCCTTCATCCTTCTTCATTGTTACGCCATTCCTCTCTTGACGTCTTTTTTTCAACAATCAATTTCTTTTTCGCTCCCTCTCCTCTCCTTTCCCCTCCCTTTCCCCTTCCCCTCCCTTCCCTTTCCCCTTCCCCTCCCCTCCCTTTCCCCTTCCCCTCCCCTCCCTTTCCCCTTCCCCTCTCCTCCCCTCCCCTCCCCTCCTTCCCCCTCTTGTCTTCTTGTCGTGCCATGACGTGACGTGTCATCGTGATGAGGTGATTTTGCGAGGCACCATGACACGTCGAAAGTGGCACCTTCGTTTTGTTTATGGTGTGGTGGCGGTGTGATATGGGCCAGGGGCACTCCCGTGGTGCCTTTTACTGGCAGTGACTAAAGCCTGGCTTTATCCACGTCCTACCATCACGGCACTGGGCATGTCAACAAACCTCACGGGTTACACCATACAACCAAACAATAGTTCGTTCACAAGGAGACCACACAGCCGGACCACACTGGACGCACTGTCATGCCCAAACTGGTTCAGATACCCAAGAACAGCACCGGGTAAAGAGCTCGACCACACTGGGTACACAACCACACCGCACCGGGCACGTAGCGTGACAGGTGAAGGATGTGGTTGGTACGCTTTATTGCACATTTGGGAAAGGGATTGATGAAGCGGTGGCGAGGAGGAAGGTGTGTGTGAGTGTGAGTATGAGTGTGTGTGTGTGTGTGTGTGTGTGTGTGTGTGTGTGTGTGTGTGTGTGTGTGTG
>NC_061828.1:18099008-18104008 GCF_019202785.1 Penaeus chinensis | reverse complement strand
GGGGAGGCGAAGATCGATTAATGGGAGGAAGTGGAGGAGGAGTTCTTGCCGGGGGCGATGCGACTGGTTTGGAGAAGAGAGACGGTGATGATGATGATGTTGCTCACGGAGCCGCTTTTTGGCGAGGGAGCAAAAATGAAGTGACAGATGGCTCCAACGCGGCGAGTAAATTGCGTTACTGTGGCGTGTGACAATGTCGCAAGCAGCAGATGGAGAAAGATGGCTGCCAGACGGTGTCGAAGCGCACCACCTTCGCGTTACAAGTTGATACACTGAGGGATCAGAACAGGGGGGGGGGGGTATGATGGGGTTTCCTGCAGCACGTGCGATCGCGTCTGTTTGTCTGTGCTTAGAAAGTGAGGCGGTCCAGTTGAACGCGCCAGTTCTCTCTCTCTCTCTCTCTCTCTCTCTCTCTCTCTCTCTCTCTCTCTCTCTCTCTCTCTCTCTCTCTCTCTCTCTCTCTCTCTCTCTCTTTCTGCTTCCTCGCCCTCTCGCAGACACACACGCAAACGCACGATATAAAATTTGTATATAATAAACAACATAAAGACAAGATAAAGATGATTTCGAGCAGTACATTTGCAGTATACCGTAATCGGCAACCCTGGAGCCATGTTCCCGCTGCATTTAATTTGCATGAACCGGTGTGCAGCGTTTATTGATAAGCCCTATTGCAACAAATCCAATAGACAGGCGTATGCGGGCTTTTCATTCCGTACACTTCATTTCCTTTTGCGGATGATTTTCTTATGTTACTTGGCGTGTCTCGACCTATTGTATTAGCCTTCCTTGTTCATCTTCGTCCACCGTAGCACCTAATCCCCACATCGCGTGTGGCCTCCAGCGTGGTTGGCATCGCGGCGTTTTGTTTAGGTATGAGGCAGAGGCTCCTCCTATTAAGTGCGCGTTCGAGTCGGACTTCAGATGAGTGTGGGATTTCATCGACGGCGGAGTGGAGTTTTGGCGGGTCAGGAGGTGAGGGCGGCGGGAGGGGAAAGAGAGGTGGCGTGGCGTCTTCACCCTTTCTAACTTTCTAATTACGAGCTTACATGATTATTGTTGACATGCAGATTGCGTCTGGCACTCCCATTAGGCGGTCATGAGGTGGCGGTGCCATTGCCTCTGATGAGCCCTGGAGTGGAAGCTTATTAAAGGAAGAAGGATGAATGCGGAGGCTGGTCTGAGTTGTTTCAGGGCCCATGGAACCATGAGCGGAGCTTTTAACAGTCTGGGTGTCTCCCTCTCTCGTAAAAACCTGCCTCCGTCTGCTTTGTTCCAGTGAAGTTCTCTCCCTGACTTCGTTTGCCCGGGTTACTTTCTCCGAATACATTTTCTTTTGCTTGAACTCTTTGGATGCATCATAAAGCTCATAAATTTCCGGACTTTCGCTGGCAAAGGAAATGCTCTCACTTACATATTACGATAGCAAGCTGTTACCGTAGCAGATGCGGACGGTCTCCCTTCCACTTTTGTTTGAATATTTGATGTCGCGCCGCCCTCCTTCCTGCCTAGATAACCATGGCGTCCTCTCATGGCGTCCGTTGCAACGAAGCACCGGCCTCGGTTACTCGCGCCTATTCTCCTGGCCCCGCGCTCTCTCGGTCCCTCCCGCGGCCGTGCATTTTCACCACTGCTGGCACCGGGCTCAGTTACCTCGACCTGTGCCGGGCAAGGTGCCGCTATCAACAGCCGCGGGCTCCTGGGGCTAAGCACAAGCTCGGGCGGAGCGCTCGGGGTGTGGAAACGCGGATGTTGGGTCATGGAGTGCCATGAAGGAGGCCAGCAGACAGCCCGGCGCTGCCATTATTGTTGTGCACGAGGGGAACCTTTCCGCTTTCTGCCGGTACCACTCTCCCTCCTGCACCATCCCCAGCGCGCGCGTCTCTCGACGAGCGCCGTTGGTGTGTTTGTGTATGTGTTTGTTTACTTATCTGTTTGTATCAGTTTTCGTTTCTGTCTGCACAACTAAGGGTGTATATATACATTCGTAAGTATACTGACGTACCTGCTTGCATTTCCTTGTACCACTTTAAAAAATAATTCAAAGTACCCCACCATGAAATAGCCTGGTATCTTCCTCTAAATCCGCATTAAATAGAGGAGTCATAAAGGTGGGCGTAGAAGCCGCTGCCTCGTTAAGCTGTTACGTTGTCTCGTTAATATCATGCAAGACATATATGCTTCCCGGCCATCCATAATTGGAAGAAAGTTGAGGAGCATCCTACAGGTGGAGTTCCTGTCTCCTCACACGGCGAATTGCAGGACTGGCATGGGACCCCTCATCGCGCTCTGCTGAGGAGGCGAAGCTGTAAATGAGAATAAATAACTTCACAGCGTGAGATGTAATTCCTTGTCGGCATTACTCGCAACGCGTCAATTACGTCTCTGGCGTTGTGTGAAAATTTTCAGTCGTATTTTATACATTCATCTACTCGGTTTACTGCCTCGGCACTTTATTGTTTCAACGATTGGTTTTATTGGTGGCCTCTCTTTATCGGGAATTGGCTTTTGTCTTTCACAATGGTAACGATAACTGTCATTTGGCGATAACGCGAAGGTCCTCATACCACTAAATCTTGCTGAGAACTTAGGCAAGACGATCAAGCCATTGTCTCATCGGCTTTGAATGCCCGCATTCCTTCACGTTCTTCGGGTGAGCATGAATCCATAAGCATTTGTTGCATGCGTCTGTGCAGCGGCAAGAGGCAGTGCTGATAGAATCATTAACACCCTTTTAACATACGATCGTAAGCTTGCCAGTCACGAAGGTAATGCATTACGGGTATATATGTTTAAACAAAATTAATGTGGTAAACAAATTAATGCTTTCCGCTTCCTCGCCCTCCTATCCTCCCCTGAGGTGTCGGAACCGGGCCTAACCGGGCGTCAATTTGGAAAGCGAGGACGATGTAGCGCGCTCTCTCTCATCTCCTCTCTCCTTTCTCCACTCTCTCTCTCTCTCTCCTCTCCTATCCTCTCCTATCCTCTCCTCTCTCTCTCCCCTCTCCTTTCGCTCTCTCTCTCCCTCTCTCTTTCTTCCTTCGTCTCCTAATTCCCCTTCCCCTGTCTTTCTTCTCCGTTCCCCTCCCCTCCTCTCACCTCCCCTCACCTCCCCTCACCTCACCTCACCCCACCCCACCCCACCCACTTCCACCCACCCTGTACCCAACCTACCCTCACCCTTCCCTTTCCCCATCCCCTTTCCTCTTTATGTAGTTAACTCGCCTTAACCGTGAGGCGTCGTACCCATCCAGAGGCACCCGTGCGCGCCGTCTTCTGCAGGTCATGCTACGCGTGTCGCGCCGCAGTGAGAGTTGTACTGTTGGTTCTGTGGGCTTGTAACGCGTTCGTGACTCGTGTGATATGTGAATGTTTCGTTTGATAGGGTGTGACGGTGGGTTTTTACCTTTGCAACCTACGTTTCTTTTTCAATGTGAATCTCTCATTTGTCTTTTTATCTGATATGCCACAAGCTGTAGAACCATACAGGTACTTAAATAGTGTCTGTATACGGAACCATTGTAGGTCGTCTGTATCAGGCACTATTATGAATTGGTTATAAAAGTATAGTGAAATGCTTTGCAGTAGTAATGCATGTTAAGACAAGTTTCATTGTGAAAACAGACTCTTCCTGGTTCCTGCCTCTTCACACATTATAATATCACGTACATCTGTATTCCTACATCATGTATATCCTTCTCTCCCTCCTTATTTGTTTACCTTGTTCTCCTCCTCTTCCTCCTTCTCCTCATTATTATCATCATCATTATCCCTCTTTATTTTCCTCCTCATCTTTCTTCTTCTTGATTCCTCGCTCACATGATGCTCAGAATGCAAGCATCTTCGAACCCAAACCCAGCTTACCGCACCCGCGTCATCAAGCACAGTCCGTCATTCTGCGGGAGCTTCCACATCCGTAATGGCAGGTTTCGGAAAACATTATGTTGATCTATTGGTGGCTGGACTCAAATCCTTTTTTAAGAGGGCTGTCGGAGAGTGGGGAGGGGAAAGGGAAGATGGGGTGGGGAAGGGAAAGGGAGAGGATGATGAGGTAGGGGCGGGAGAGGTTGAAGGGGGAAGGAGAGGGTGAGTTTGAGGGTGAGGGAGAAGGAGAAGAAGAAAGAGGTGGAGAAGGAGGAGTGTGTGTGAGTGTGAGTGTGAGTGTGAGTGTGAATGTGAATGTGAGTGTGAGTGTGAGTGTGTGTGTGAGAGAGAGAGAGAGAGAGAGAGAGAGAGAGAGAGAGAGAGAGAGAGAGAGAGAGAGAGAGGGAGGGAGGGAGGGAGGGAGGGAGGGAGGGAGGGAGGGAGGGAGAGGGAGGGAGAGGGAGGGAGAGAGAGGGAGAGAGAGGGAGAGAGAGGGAGAGGGAGGGAGAGGGAGGGAGAGAGAGGGAGAGAGAGGGAGAGAGAGGGAGAGAGAGGGAGAGAGAGGGAGAGAGAGGGAGAGAGAGGGAGAGAGAGGGAGAGAGAGGGAGAGAGAGGGAGAGAGAGGGAGAGAGAGAGGAGGGGGTACGAGGAACGAGGAATTATATTAACATTTATCAGAAAATGGAAGATTGGCTTATGTAGAATCCTCAAATATCATAATGATAAACTTTCCCTGGAAGCGTCTGATTCATTTTACGGCTGTCATGGCACGTTCTCTTCCCTGTGTTACTTTCTGTACGGGTCAGCTCATGGTTTCTGGGAAGAATGTTTTTCATACGCGTCATTACATGCGTTTGATGTATGCATTTCGTATGAATGTTGTTTATAAGCAGGAATAAGTTTATATATATTTAAGGATGAGAAAAAATAGGGCATCATAAAAATGAGTTCAGTATAATTTAAATTCTTTTAATACTCATGTGTTAGCTTATGTTGGCCCATGTGCCATTGGAGATAAGATAGATAAATAATACGTGAGCCTAGAGAGTGCCATAACCTACGGCCCGAGAGGCAGCGATTGACATCCTCTCCTCCTCCACACACACACGTATCTGACGGAGGATGACTGATGTATC
>NC_061828.1:18089008-18094008 GCF_019202785.1 Penaeus chinensis | reverse complement strand
GAGAGGAAATTAATAAAGAGAAGGGGAAAGAGAGAAGGGAAACGAGATAAAAAGTGGAAGGCAAGCGAGAGAGAGGTAACTAGAATTACAAGGATTGGGAAAGAAGAAGAATGAAAAGCGCCCAAGGTTCGTATTTCATTATGGAAGTCAGAAGGTTATGACATTTTAACGCTGGGCACGACACTTTTCTTTTTAGCATTTTACTTCAGATATTATGTATTGTGGTTTATCTCTTGTGCTGTTTGACGGTACATATATGATTGTACTATCGTAATTTTATCACATCATCACCGTCGATAGATATTGAATTATTACATTGTCAAAAACTTGATCGTAATTCCATGAAAGATCCTTGAAATTAATATAATTTCTTTGTCCTTCCCTTCCCCTCCCTTTGCCCTTCTCGTTTCTTTCTGCCTTCTCCTTTTTTCCCCTCTCCTTCTCCCTCCTTTCCCTCTTCCTCCACCTACCATTTCCCTCTCTCGCGCAGTTGAGCTGCTTTCTGGGTATTGTTTACCATAACAATAGCACTATCATCATCACCCGGATGGTGGGGTGTCTGCCATGATCGTAATGTTGACTATTGTGGGACCTCCTTCACTTCGGCGGGGGGCGGGGGGGGGGGGGGGTGCCAGGATTACCTACCGCTTTATATTGATGTGAATGTTATGGTGGCGGTGGGAACGACATGGCTGGATGTATTGGGTTATTTTGAAATCGTGGATGGTACTTTTGGAAAGTGCTTGTAGATGGAATGGATGATAAATAAATTTAACCAATTGATTAATTTGTTAAAAGATGATAATGAATGGGAAAGTAAAACATACAAACAGAGGTATATACAAATGTTATATTATGTCCAGTTACATTTGATATAAGTTAAGTTATGCAGATCTGCAAACTAAACATACAAAATTATGCCTATTTCTTTGCCAATTCCTAATATGTGCATTTTAATTACAGGTAAGACGGTTGGAACGCTTGTCTGAGCATCTCCACGCGTGGTTGATTGTAAGTACTTCCTGAGAAAGGCCGGTGGCAATTAACATAGTGGGTCGGCACACGCTACTGTTACGATAGGCCATTATCATTTCTGCCATTATTTCGACGACGTAGGGCCTGGGTGGGGGAAAGGTTACGTCACGCCGACGTAAATGGTCCTGCGATGGAAGCGGGAGGCACGAGTGGTTTATGCTGTATGTAGAGGATGTATGTAGCATTCGTCGTTTTGTTTTTGTGATTGTGAAAGTCGGGGGTGTGTGTGTGTGAGTAGCATAATTCATTTATTCATATTTTTTTAAAGGATAGATCGATTATCTTGAGGGCTGAGCCAGTTACTTTTAAAATATTCATAAACCTTGGTGCACACCCTCGTCCATACATCACGCCCACAATTTCCTCACTTCTGGTACGAATTTCACGAAACGCACAAAACCAGCTTCGCCCGTGTTGTTCGGCAGGGGAATCATGATCGATGGATGTCACGCTCCCTCCATGAGCGATTACGCAAACCTTCAGATCTGACGTACATCTTCGGGCGCAGCGGGATACAGAGCGTATAAAATGGACCCGCGAGGAGGCTTAAGGGGGCTCTCATCGGTCTCCATTAACTGCTCCCGGTAACTGCGTCGCCATTAGCCATTGCTTTGCTTGGGAGGGGGGGGGGGTTGTGCAGGCACGTAGGTTTTCCTGGTTGCTCTGCGCTCTTCACTATCTTTATTTATTTATTTATTTATTTATTTATTTATTTATTTGTTTATTTGTTTATTTGTTATTTGTGCTTGTTGTTCTTTCTTGGTGTTGTGTTATTAACTTTAATTTATATTGCTTGTGGATAGATTTTGTTCATAGATTTCTTTCATCGCTTTCGAATATGTCAGTTGTAATACATTTTTTTTGTTTAATTTTTCTTCATCGTATATATATATATACACATATATACATACATACATACATACATACATACATACATACATACATACATACATACATACATACATACATACATACATACATACATACATACATACATACATACACACACACATACATACACACACACACAAACACACACACACAGATAATTTTGTTATTTTGGAAATGCTAGTGTTTTGATCTAGGATGAGCGTCATGTAACAGCTCTGAAAAATGTTCATTGTCTTGTTTCTTTTGGTTGTAAACATTTTTTGGTGGGATATAGGCCTACCTGTGTTCAATTATTGTGATTGCGGCTTCGTCGTAATTGTGATGAATGAGGAGGGCTCCTTACGCTTTTAGAACTCCGGTGAGCCAAACGTGACGGACGAAGTCAACTGGAATTAATGATGACGACGGTGATGATAATAGTTGTGATGTGTTTTTTATTTATATTTTATTAGGGTGATAATGGTGGTTTTGATGAATATGGTTATAGTAGAGTAATGGTATTTTTTTTTAGTTTGGTAATTATGATATTTTCTGATTGATATATGAAATGTGGTTGTCATGGATATAGAAAAATAAATAACTATTTTTTTTATCATGACAATATAAATATAAATCTTAAGATGAGGAAAATTTGGTCGGAGAATAAACCACATACAAAGCTTCCTGTTGTTGTAATGGGCTGCAATTAGTCGTTTCCTTGTGAATTGCACAACATAACCGGTAAAACTAGAAAAAATACAAGTTGGCAATAGTGGTACTTTTTAACTGATCTATACCAATCAACTACAGCAGAAAAATGAAGAAAACAAAACCACAGAGAAACTGTTTAAAAAACGGCAATAACGAATCATGATCTCACGAACAATTCCGTCCTCATATATCTTTCTTTTATGAACAATACGCAGATACGCCACAAACTGCAGAAGAATGGCAACGGAGGCTCTGGCTCTTGCTCCATTTATCACATAATCATAACAGGATTTGTCGACGTCGCAGCTATTGTTACACCAACGTTTTGAATAATGGAGAAGGAGAAAGTGAAGGACGGAGGAAACGCAAAATTGCAGATGGAGAGAAACCGAAAGGAAAACATGTGTATGCATGCGTGTGCAATCTACTTGCTCCCTCTATTTTTTTTTGTATTTATTCTTTATTCTATCCTTTTTTCTCTCTCACTCCTGCTTTTCCTTCCGTTTCTGTGTCGGTCTTTCTCTCTCTCTCTCTCTCTCTCTCTCTCTCTCTCTCTCTCTCTCTCTCTCTCTCTCTCTCTCTCTCTCTCTCTCTCTCTCTCTCTCTCTCTCTCTCTCACTCTTTCTCACTCTTTCTCACTCTTTCTCTCTCTCTCTCTCTCTCTCTCTCTCTCTCTCTCTCTCTCTCTCTCTCTCTCTCTCTCTCTCTCTCTCTCTCTCTCTCTCTTTCTCTCTTTCTCTATTTCTCTCTTTCTCTCTCGTTCTCTCTCTCTTTCAATCTCCCTCTCTCTCACTCTCTCATTCCCTCCCTTCCCTCCCTCCCTTCCTTCCTCCACCCATTCTTCCTTTTATGCATTCTTGCCACCCGCGCTTCTCTCCTTCTTACTTTTCTCTCCATCCTCCTCTTGTTCTTTCGTTTCTTCCTTAATTCCTCCCTCCCTCCTGCCTTTCTTCCTTCCTTCTTTTCTTCCTTCCTTAATTCCTTCTTTCCTCAATTTCTCTCTCCCTCATTGCCTCACGTCCTGTATGCGTATGGAATAGATAGATAGGTACAAAAATATCGATATATAAGTAGATATTCACACAGACACGTACGCATGCACATACGCATAGGCAGGCGACGTACACAGACAACGTACACAAACATACACAAGCACGTTACACAGCCACGTACATAGCCACGTACACAGCCACGTACACAGCCACGTACACAGCCACGTACACAGCCACGTACACAGCCACGTACACACCCACGTACATAGCCACGTTCACAGCCACGTACACAGCCACGTACATAGCCACGTACACAGCCACGTACACAGCCACGTACACAGCCACGTACACAGCCACATACACAGCCACGTACACAGCCACGTACACAGCCACGTACACGAAGCCGTCACCTGGAATCATGTGACCGAAGCAAAGCAGTGACAGCTAAATTATGATAAGGTGTCGAGGTCGTTTGTCGTGAGTAGAAACGTGCGTTGCGACCTCTGCCCGTGCTGCGTGCGTGCTCTTGCGTGAGTACGAGTGGAAGATAACGTGAGAGTTAAGAGCGAGATCGGGGAGGAAGAGTAAGAGGGAAATCGGGAGGAAGAGTAAGAGGGAAACCGAGAGGAAGAGTAAGAATAAGAGAGAGTGAAAGAACCCGATTGATAAGCGTGTTATTTTGTACATTCCAGAGTTGCCTATACGCGCAGTTCAGATTGATCTTCGGGGTGAAGTTGAGGGCGTAGTTCAGGTAGCTGGCAAATAGATATGTAATTAGTTAGTTGAAGATAAGGGTGTAGAATAAGAATGATTATGGCGGTAATAGGCAAGAGGAGAGGGAAGAAACCCGACGAAAAAATAGTAATACCAAGACAGGAGATGGAAACGGTAATGATACGACAGTAAAATAATGAGACACTTTCAGCGGCGGCATCATCGACTTCATTTCCACCCGTAGAATTGGCAATAGCATGACACCTGCTGCGTCGCCCCTTTATTGTTTGCAAATAACGACTAGTTTGCCGAGCTCAGGGTCTTCGCCATTTGTATAAATATTGGTCTGAGAACACCTTTGGGCCCGCTTGCCTTCATTTGTGGATGGTGATGAGAATGATGGTGATGGTATTGATGAAGGCGATACCAGCGGCTATAGTGCAATGTAAATTATAAAAATGATGGATGATAATTGTAACAACGATAACAATTGTGATGAGGGTTGTGGCGAGCAGTACAGCAAATAATGCTAATTAGGACGAGTGCTTGCACTGCGATGATGAAAATGACAGAGAGATAAAGAGTTTAACATATTTCACGAATCCTGTCTTCTGCAAACGCTTGGGGTTAGTGCAAGAGAGTGATGCAAGCCTAAGCATCGCGGCTGATGCCCCGTTT
>NC_061828.1:18084008-18086508 GCF_019202785.1 Penaeus chinensis | reverse complement strand
CTCTCTCTCTCTCTCTCTCTCTCTCTCTCTCTCATTTTTTTGTGTTTGTGCTTAAGGCATGAATGATGTCAACTATAGTTACCAGGTTCTTTACGTAATTTTCGCGCAAGTATTAATTACTTTCATGTGATGTAATAGGCTAACTTAATTGTTTATTAGTTTAAACCAAAAACAATCCGTGTTGAGAATGGATACGCAATGGAATCATATTACTGTATAATGAACAGTTATAAGGACTACCCACTTACGTTTTGCCTCCTGTAACCCAGACGGGTGCTCACCTGTTACACTTTATGAGTCTCTCCCTCTGTGTTTCCCCCACTTTCTCGTTCCTTCATTAACTTGCTCATGTGTCGAGACTTCTTGAGAAAATCCGCGGCGGGGGTCGCAGCTCGAGGACGTCTTTGCTTCTTCAGGAACGTCTTTGCTTCGTCAGGGACGTCTTGACTTCTTCAGGTACGGCCTTGCCTCTTCAGGGACGGCCTTGCCTCTTTAGGGACGTCTTTGCTTCTTCATAGACGTCCTTGTCTCCTTAGGGACGTTTTTGCTTCTTCAGGGACGTCCTTGCCTCTTTAGGGACGTCCTAGCTTCTTCAGGGACGTCCTTGCTTCTTCAGGGACATTTTTGCTTCTTCAGGGACGTCCTTGCTTCTTTAGGGACGTCTTTGCTTCTTCAGGGACGTCTTTGCTTCTTCAGGGACGTCCTTGCCTCTTTAGGGACGTCCTTGCTTCTTCAGGGACGTTTTTGCTTCTTCATAGACGTCCTTGTCTCCTTAGGGACGTTTTTGCTTCTTCAGGGACGTCCTTGCCTCTTTAGGGACGTTTTTGCTTCTTCAGGGACGTTTTTGCTTCTTCATGGACGTCCTTGCCTCTTTAGGGACGTTTTTGCTTCTTCAGGGACGTTTTTGCTTCTTCATGGACGTCCTTGCCTCTTTAGGGACGTGTTAGCTTCATCAGGGACGTCCTTGCTTCTTCAGGGACGTCCTTGCCTCTTTAGGGACATCCTTGCTTCTTCAGGGACGTCCTTGCTACTTCAGGGACGTTTTTGCTTCTTCATGGACGTCCTTGCCTCTTTAGGGACGTCCTTGCTTCTTCAGGGACGTCCTTGCTTCTTCAGGGACGTTTTTGCTTCTTCAGGGACGTTTTTGCTTCTTCAGGGACGTTTTTGCTTCTTCAGGGACGTCTCTGCTTCTTCAGGGACGTCTTTGCTTCTTCAGGGACGTCTTTGCTTCTTCAGGGACGTCCTTGCTTCTTCAGGGACGTCCTTGCTTCTTCAGGGACGTCTCTGCTTCTTCAGGGACGTCTTTGCTTCTTCAGGGACGTCTTTGCTTCTTCAGGGACGTCTTTGCTTCTTCAGGGACGTCCCTGCTTCACGGATGTCTTTGCTTCTTCAGGGGCGTCTTTGCTTCTTCAGGGACGTCTTTGATTTGTCAGGGACATTTTTACTTCTTCAGGGACGTCCTTGCTTCTTCATGGACGTCCTTGCTTCTTCATGGACGTCTTTGCTTCTTCAGGGACGTTTTTGTCTTCTTCAGGGACGTCCTTGCTTCTTCAGGGACGTCCTTGCTTCTTCAGGGACGTCCTTGCTTCTTCAGGGACGTCTTTGCTTCTTCAGGGACGTTTTTGTCTTCTTCAGGGTCATCTTTGCTTCTTCAGGGACATTGTTGCTTCTTCAGGGACGTCTTTGCTTCTTCAGGGACGTCCTTGCTTCTTCACGGACGTCTTTGCTTCTTCAGGGACGTCCTTGCTTCTTCACGGACGTCGTTGCTTCTTCAAAGGTGTCTTTGCCTCTTTAGGGACGTCTTTGCTTCTTCAGGGACGTTTTTGTCTTCTTCAGGGACATCTTTGCTTCTTCAGGGACATCTTTGCTTCTTCAGGGACATCGTTGTTTCTTCAGGGACGTCTTTGCTTCTTCAATGACGTCCTTGCTTCTTCACGGACGTCTTTGCTTCTTCAAAGGCGTCTTTGCCTCTTCAGGGACGTCTTTGCTTCTTCACGGACGTATTTGTTTCTTCAGGGACGTCATCGAATCCTCAGAACCTGTAACTACTGTAAGTCAGTCAAGAAGCCGAGGTCTGAGACGACTGCATCCAGCTTTTGTGAATCTCTCCAGGACCCGGATAGCTGTGCGTCTGTTTGTGTGTAACGGGTCTTGCACCTTCGCTTGTGGCTATTTCTTCGCCTTGCTATAACCGGAATTTCACCGGTTTGGGGACTTGCTTCTCGATTTGATTTATATATTTATTTGTGTACTTATTTGTTTAACTTGCTAGTGGGCCAGTTTATACCGGTGAACCAAATTTATATTGAAGCATGACTCGGTTGAGGGCAGGGCCAGTACACTGAGGATATTGAGGTGCATCTTACAAGGAGGAGGAAGAGAAGAAGAAAGGTGTGTGTTGATGATTACTGCCTCCGAGAAGCTACGACCTTGGTGCCTACATGCCTCTCTCTTTAATGGCCGGAATGTGCACTTCCTTTTAATGCTTAGCCTATCGTGC
>NC_061828.1:18076508-18079008 GCF_019202785.1 Penaeus chinensis | reverse complement strand
TTCCTCGATCACCTCCTTACCCCTACCCCACCCCAACCCCCCTCAGACTCTCTTACCCTCGTAGTTCTCTCATTATCTTAACAGGCTCTCAAGGCCCCTCCGCCGCCCCGTGTTCCTGCCTCTCTTCACATCGGCCTCCCTCGAGATCTGTGTCTTTGTAATGAAACCCCGTTCTTAATTTTCTCCCTGAAACATTAATGTTGAAAGAACTTTTCATTCGTCTTTCGTATGTTTATGTTTATCTTTCTTGTCTGTTTTTGTAGAGAAAAAAATCGCGTGGTCGCCATCAAAAGCACTTCATTACGAAATGGTTGTTTTAAAGGAATATGAAAACGAGGAAAATAATTCAAGGAGGAGTTGCGTATTCTTCCGCAGGCCTACCGTCCCCTCCTTCCTTCCTGGCCAGAGGAAGGACTTGGGCTCGTGGCCATGATGAGGATCTTCCTTGTTTATTTTACATATTAATAATACCGGTTGTTGAGTCTCCCGGAGGCGAGTGGCTGGCTGTCGGAGTGTGGCCGACCTTGTGCTCCCCCCGCGTGATCCGTGCTGGCCTTCCTCGCCGTATCTTGTGTTGGCTCCTCTTCCTAGCCTTCTCCTCCCATAGGCTCCCTGCGGTGCCCCTTTGCCGTCGCGACGAATTTATTGTGCGGCGTGTTCCGTTAGATCTTATCCTGCTTTTAGGTATTTGTCTATTACTATTATTTTAATTTTGCTTCTCTCGTTTCTTATGTGCTTTCTTGTCCTCCTGCCTAACTCTTCCTCTGAAATAACGCTCGCTGAATACCTGCTAAGCACCCCCTTTATCGCTCTGACATCCCTTATACACCCGGCTGGCCTCCTGTGAGTATCCTGCCCCTTAAAGTACCCCTTCCCCAGATTGCTTACGTGCCCAGCTGAGCATCCAAACATCCCCCTATATCCAGGCTTGTATTTGCCCCGATCTACTGCATGAGTTTTTCGGGTGATGATGCTGTATCTGCCTGCCCCTCATGTCTGTCGCTTTGACAACGTATGGGGAGATACACGTTTAAAATTTGGAGCCGTAAGTTATTAGTGGTATATGGATGAATTGTTTAAGGCAGAGTTCAAGTGAAAATCTGCAATGCCTCAAGGCCCTTCGTTAAGTTAAGTAATTGACTTGTAAGTACGACTTGAGCAATGTGTTAGTAATTCTGTTTTTGTTTAGCCTTTAGCTTTTTTTTTTTACATTTTATGCATTATATTTGTCGTCTCTAGATAGTATGTATTTTCATTGCCTCGCATTTATTTGGTTATTTGTTTATCGGAGTTTCTATGTATATTTTCTTTACGGGATTTTCTTTATTTCGCTGGCGTTTTTCTTGATGTTTTTTTTAACCAAAACAAAACGCAAATCGTGACCAGCTTTCTGTCGGGACCTGTCGGCGCGGTCGGCTTTCTATCCCCGATTCGACGCGGGTCTTCCGGAGGGGATATTCGGCGGCTCAGTGCGTTGCGTCGCGGCCCCGATGGCAGCTGGCGACGTCCTGTGTGGGCCGCCGGGGGGCTGTGGCGTTAGCCCCTTAATTGTATGGTGCTGGATGTGCTGATGTGGGCTTGATGTTGTGTTGAATATTTTTTGTATTTTTTTCTTTTTTCTTCATATAGCGTTCGTATGTATGTTTAAGTGGTACATTCCTGTCGCTAATGCTGTTGGGTGGTATTTAAATATCATCATGATGTGGTATCAGAATTCGTTGCTTGGTTTTAAGAGATATTTTGCAGGCGTACTTGTCATCGCTCCATTATTTCAACTCACTGTCACTGCTGTGGCTCGGGCTCTCTGTGTCGGTCTGTCGGTCGGTCGGGAGGTGGAGATTAGCCCGTACGATAATTCGATGGTTTCCCGGGGCGTCAGGGAATCAGATGACGGGCATTACATAGTGAGAAGACGGATAACTTGCCATCATCATTTTCGTTATATCACTTTCACCCGGTGCGCTATCTGCCCCTTCTGGTCCCCCTCCCCTTCCCCTCTTCACTTCCTCCTGTTCCCTACTGGACTTCTTTTCATTCCCTTTATCTCCCCTGCTGTTACTTCATTTCGATTTATCTGAAGCTCTTTAACCTTCCCGATAATATGTGTGTGTGTGCGTGCGTGCGTGCGTGAATGTGTATAAGGATGCGAACATTAAAGTTTGGGGTTTATGCATAATTGGAAGAGAGGAGTATTATGGCAAAATAAAGAAAAACGCGAAAGGAAGGAAGAACTGCGTGTGGGTTGGTGGTTCAGTTTCGTGCGAGAGAAGTCCGGAAAAGACGAGATGTCGCCACGGGATAACCCCCCCCCCCCCCCCCGGCTACATCCTCTGCCTCCTGTGTCGCCAGACCCGCGCCTTGACCTTACCACGTCCTGAAGAGGCCTCGGGATGTGAACGCGATAAGAGAATGGGGGAAGGAGGGGGGGGGGAGGTCTGGCCTGTGACGCAGCAGTTTAAGAAATAAAAAGATAAAACAAAAAGAAACGGGGGGAGGGGGA
>NC_061828.1:18071508-18074008 GCF_019202785.1 Penaeus chinensis | reverse complement strand
TTCCCCTCTATCCCCCCCCCCCCCCTCCGTCCCTGTCTCACTCCGCAGCTCTTATCTCTTGTTTCCAGTTCTGTATCGCTGGCAGTGATTGCCATAAACAATATGCGCGCTATGCTGCAGCCACGTTGCGTAAGTTGCGGCTTCCATTGCGCACGGCGGGTCGGGGGGGCAATGCCAAGAGAGTTGTAAGGAATGGTGCCCTCTGCCATTGTTGTTGGCGCTGAGAGTGCTACAACAACCATCTTCTTCTTTTCCTTTTGAATTCCTCCCGTCACGCCCGCAAGGTAAATGACGTCACGAACAACAAAGGCGACGGTGTATCCTCTGTGCCTTCCGTTTTCTTTTTTCTCCTCGTCTTATCTTGTTCTTTAAATAGGTCAAGTGGCCCGCTGCAGATAAGAGCGACGTTCTGTGACAGGGAGGCTGTTCTGCCGCGCATGCACGTTACCTCACTCAGGGGGATTTTCGTCATTGTTATGCATGCTCGGGGGGAATCGGCTCTTGGCGCAAGAGGTTGAGAAACGGGCCTGATAAATGGCCGTCGAGGAGTGTGGCGGCGGCAGGTGCGTGCTGCCCTGCTGGGATGCATGATTTGGGGGAAGCATGATTTAGCGTTAGGTTCTGATGGATGGTTACACAAAGAAAAAGGCTGTGCTATGGCGTTAGCTCGGAGATGGAGTTGAATTTTGGGAGGATCTCGGCTAAAGTATCATATGCTTTTTTCGAATTTACACCTAGGCGAACATAATGGAGTGCGTATTGTGATACGGCGTGAGTTTAGATAGGGAATAAGAAGGAAAATGTATAGGGAAGCGATTGGAGACGAGGCTGGAAGAGAGACCAGGGTGTCAGGTTGCAGCGACAGCCGATGTTTCGACCGCACAATTATCCTGGCGTATGGGCGGACTCGGTCGGCTCGTGCTGTGGCCTGTGGTCTACCGCCCCGGCCGCCCACGATCCATCTCACGACGCCCACACCAGCCCTACGCCTCCCGTGCCTTAAGAATTCATTCTCCGCTACTGTTGGGAAGCGTCCACAGTAAGTACCCCTATAGCGTATCCATTTATACCTCAGTAATGAAATAATTATCTTCGCTTTAGACAGAATGTAGGTTATCTATAGTGTCAGAAAAACAGACAGGCACATAAATACTGACATATAGACAGTCAGACATAAACAGACAAACGGACAGACAGACATTTAGCGATAGCGAGGGCGGAACTTTTGTTCCCGAGAGGATTTATTAACGTGGATGTCAGTGCGCATCTTTTGTTTCAACACTTCATTGTGGCGCGGAGAAGCCTTTGTGTCGGCGGACGGTGGTCGGGCCTCGGCTCCCGCTTGATTGATGGCGATCGGGGCCGGATTGGGCGGGGCGGGGTGGGGTGGTGGTGGGGTAGGAGAGGGGGGGTTCTTTTGCCTAATGAGCGAGCGCCAAAAGTCTTTTGCTCGTCGGGCTGAGGCAATGTTTACTTTCACGGGAACGGCCGAGGGAGGGGGAGGGGAGCGCGACAGCCGAACTTCGCCGCCGTTAACACACATTCCGGAACATATGCGGCCGCATGCACATTATGCGGACCGCCGCCGCCGCCGCATAGACTGCTTATCCGGCGTCTTGGCATGTGCAATTGTGCTTTATTATTTTTATTGACCGTAAAGTGCTTTTTGGGGAAATTTCAAGGATTTGCTGCTTATATATTGTTTGCTTGTTTGTTTGTTTTATGCGGTTCTCTCTTGCTTTATTGTGCTTCGTGCGTTCAGGATACGTTGATTTAAACGTTAATACGTCTCTTTGTGGGATCTTTTTGGTGTTCTGCACCACTTTTTATTGCTTTCGGGGAAATCCAGAATCTTGCGTGAGGTAAATTTTTGGGCCGAGTGCTCGCCTTGCAAGTTGCAAGCTGCTAGGATCTGTCATGTATGCAACTTGAGGCACAATGCAGCCACCTTAGCACGACTATGGCGTGTGCTCACAGGGCTTGCATTTGATCTACGACCAACATGCAGTCCAACAGATCCCCCCTCTTCTCCCTCTCTCCCTTCCCCCTCACCCTCACCCTCACCCACACTCTAACGCCCCCTCTCTGTGCTCCTCCTCCTTTCTGCTCCCCCCCCCCCTCGTTGCCGCCCCCCGCCGCTTTCGTGGCAGAGTTGCAGCCTTTTAATGGATGCACTCCAGTCACAGGCGCAGCGCGGGGCGAGAGGCCAAGGACATGCCTACCTTTTTTGGGTTGGAAGCACTTCCTTGGGGGCGGGGGGCGGGGGGCACTGCCGAGAATGGGGGTATTGGGTTTTGTTAGGGAAGGCTGGGGGGGAAGAGAGAAATAGATGAGGGAGATCAGAAGAATGGGAGAGATAAATTGGTAGTTTGGCGACTTTGTGTGTGGATATGCAATAGATGAAATATGAGTTTAAGAATTATAGCGTAACTAAGGCAGAAAATCTGAACATCAGATAACATCATAGCAAATGGGAAAGGCAGTGGCTGGAAAATGGCGC
>NC_061828.1:18061508-18064008 GCF_019202785.1 Penaeus chinensis | reverse complement strand
CTCTCTCTCTCTCTCTCTCTCTCTCTCTCTCTCTCTCTCATTCTCTCTCATTCTCTCTCATTCTCTCTCATTCTCTCTCTTCCCCCTCCCGTTCTCTCACTTCCCTCCTCCCCTCTCCCATTTCCCCCCACCCACTCCCCCTCTCTTACTCCCGCAGTCGCTCTCTTTTTCCTTCCTTTCAGGAAAATCAAAGGTTCTACTGCTAGAATTAAGCCTATTATATTCATAGCATTTCTTACAAAGTCCATTTCTCTTTTGCAGGTTGGTACCGATTCACTGGGAATGAAGACCAAAAGGAAGGTGGTAAGATTAGAGGCCTAAGGTTTTTCCCACTTTTATATATTCGTCACGTTTTTGGAGGTAAATTACAGAGTCGTTGTGTTTTGTGAGATTCCACTGTTTTGCTTTATTCACTCTTGTCGTTTATTTATTTATTATAGTATTGTTGTTTTTTTTGTCTTTTGTTCTCTCCTTCCTTGCTAAGCCTAGTGATTGCGATTACCTCCCCCCCCCCCCCTATTCTCTCTCCTTGCCATTACCTATCCCCTTTTTTCGTACGTTTTCTACGTTCTATTTTTTTTTTCTGATTTCGACCTTATCTCTTTTCGTAATTACCACTTTATAATTTATACATGGTAATTTTCTTTACCATCTCCAACCATCTTATCCTTCCACATTTTCTTTTTATTTCAATATTATTTTCGTGTTATGTCGAAGGTAAGTGTGCTTTGTTAATGTAGTCACTGCTAGATGATTAAGATATATTTTCAATATAAAATATAAATCTGGTAGGACATTTTAGTGTGTAAAGATTATTTGATGTTAATGAATTAAGGAAACATCTCCAGATTTGTGTTTTCCTGTTATTCAGATATTATAGTCACCCCTTACAATGTCAGACAGGGCGTTTTCTGTTACTGACTTGTATAACGTGTGTAGAAAACGGAATCAATTTTCTTTAGGGGTATACTTACATATTTTACTCTTTTGTAGTTCGACATTCACTTTCATATATAGTTTTTTGTTTATTTATTATGTACTTATGCTCTACAAACTATTGTCTCATATCACTATTGACCACCATTTGATACATGGTTTACGTTTCAAAGGTGTGACAACCAAGTTAGAACTCATGAAGGAAGATCTTTGTTGTATCTAATACTGTCATGAATGATAGTTGTGGTTGTTGATTAGAATATTTCAGAGCTATAGATGGTCATCTACTGATAAGAGAATGGAAGGTGGTGATTTTATAAGTAGTAAGAAACAGGGTGAACAGTATCAGTGGCAGAAGCCTCTGTTGTACATCCAAACATACTACTCCTCTACAGTAAGTTACACCTTGATATCAGATTTATTTCTCGTTTAACTTAAAAAAGGGATATCCCATTAAGATCTTAACGCCTAAACATGTTCTCACTGTGGCGGGAATGAATGGAGTCGGGCGGGGGAGGGCCGGGGCAACGCACAACACCCGGGGCATAACTAGCGAGTTGAACTATAAGCAGCCGGGTATTCACAGCTCTATATGGCGTACTTGCTATATTAGGCTACCTTGACTTCAAGGTTCCGCCAAGCTGCAGCCCCGATCTTTCATTATCCTCTTGGGTACTGCGGCACCACCTTGGCCGCACTACCAAATGTGTCCCACCTTTGTCTAGGACGGTCTTTGCCGAAACCACCTGTGCCCTCGGGCGAATATTGGGGAACTCCTCAGCAAAGCCATAGCACCATAGCACCACCTGTTTCAAGCAGTAACACTCGGATGCAAGGAAAACAAGCATGCAAATAGTCCTGTATATCTTGGGAATGGCGTACGTAGCAATGGTAAATGACCTTACGAATCACCGATGAATGACGTGCATTTTGAATTTTGTGATCTAACGTGTATTTTGATCAACGCTATTCGGTTTTTCCCCATCGGATTCGGATGTGTGCCGCGGGTGTGGTGGTTGCTGTGTATTGTGAAGGGCTCACGGCAGGTAGTCAGCGCAGGTCGTTAAGGGCGGGTCGCATCACGTGCCCGTCAGACTCTTCCTCTTGGGCCTTGGCGATTTGGCGGAAATGCTCGTTTTGACGTAATGATAGCTTTGTGTGCGGGTCGGTGTCAGAGCGGGATGATGGAGAACTTAATTCATAATGCGTTCACTGTTGCATCAGGAAGTGTAAGGTTTGATTAGGATGAACGAGTGCTGTCCTCGTGAGAAGAGCAGACCTATAAACACGTGCACGAATCCCAGCCTCGTTAGGATGGAAAGGAAAGCGAGATCCTCAGCCAAGTCCCCGCGCCAGTGTGCCCGCATACCTGTTGCAGGCCAGGACAAGCAGTGGCAAGTTTTTATCGGCGCTGGACATTTGCGGTGCTCGCGGCAAGGCACGGCGGCCCTTGAGCTCCCGCGCTAATTGTGGTCGCTGCCACGGGCTTCATGGGGCTCGGCAGGGAGAGTGAGAGAGAGCTTCTGACCGTAAGCTTCGATTTTATTGCTGGCATTCTCCGAGT
>NC_061828.1:18039008-18056508 GCF_019202785.1 Penaeus chinensis | reverse complement strand
CAGCCTGAAACGTTACCTGATGATTAGCGAAGCCTTTGTGTGGATTTGGGAATAGTGTGTGTGTGTGTGTGTGTCTTGGATTTCTGAGTAACAGGAAGGGCGTGATGACTTCGTGTTAAAGTGAAATCATGTGATGAAGAATATATACCCAAGAGCAAGAAATTTATGCATTGTTTTTTGTTTTGTTTTGTTTCCATATTTTTTCGCATATGGGAGAACGTGTTTGTGAAGGGATGATCATATCTATAAGCACAGTCGTCATTACGCATGACACATAGCCTGCTTGATATTCCAAACTCAACAAGTTCCACATCTTGCACCCATCAAAGTGTATTCCTGACTATTTAAAGCCTGTAAACATCCAGACCAACGCAGTCACTTGCCGCCCATCTAACACACCCACCCACCCACCCACCTCCATGCGACCTGTTTACAACGTCGACTGCATACACACCTCCTTACCGACTTTGGATAATGTGTATTTGTTTATTATGATATTTATATGTATTTTTTTTTTTTCTGCCTGCATTTTTCTAGTTTTTTTTCCCTGCAGTTGCCCTGTTTTCTTCACTTTCTTCCATTTTCTCTGCGAAAGTTACCATAGATACCCAAAGAGATGCCCGTATGGTGACCCAGGTGCGGTGACCCAGCTCTCCAGTGGTCAGCAGGAGCGTTGCAGAATACGCACACACGCACGAATACGCACGCACGCACATACATAGGCCCCCTGGGTGTTGGATCCCCGCCAAGACGGCCCGCTACGCTTGTGTCTTCCATCATAATGTTTACTTGGAGAGACCTTATCGCCTTGGAGAAGGCCAGGCCGAGGGTTACGTTCACTTGGGACGAAGTGATGGACGTGTCCGTTCAAATGCAGGCGTCAAGGCTGATACGAAATGTGGTTGTGGGCTCGAACTGGAGTATTGTTGTTGTTCATCCGCACTGGGGTACTGCTGTCCGTTCGGAGCAGAGTCATGTTGTTGGAGTCATATTAGAGCATTTTTGATGGGTCAGTCGAAGCAGCGTGGATCTAGGGCGATTTAGAGTATGGTGTATTGGTAACAATTAACTTTTTTTGTTAAGGCCTTGTTGTGTGCTCTGTTACTCTTTTGAGTTGGTCCATTCATATGCCACTCATACCGCTGTCGCTACTGAGATTGACACGGGGGCGTAATGGGTAATGGGTAGCTGTATGGAATTCCTCAGCAGCAGTTGAGTCTCGCATGATATGTGGACACGATCCTTTGACGTGATATGCAGGTGAATCTGTATTTGTTCGTCTGTGTTCGTTTCTATGGATATGTTTATATGCTTATTTAGATAACAAAATATAATGAGTGCAATGTAGACGTTCCTCATTCACGCTTCTCCACATTATTCCGGGAAATGTGTCGGGCGTTCTTTGTACGCTATCTTGTATCACGCAGCAGTGGGGCTCCTCCACTTGTTTACAATGCCCTTGTGAACCCCCTACCAGGATGTAGTTCTCATGTAAACATGCTTGTGTCACGTACACACCGCCCAACGGCGGCCGCGTCCTTTTCCTCTTCCAGCCTGAGGCCGCCCACCATACACCCACACCCACAACTCGAACCCAACCCAACGTAAAACCCGCCCTTCCCCTCCTCGTTGCCGCTGCCACACTACACTCCCAGTGTCTCGGGGCTGAAGTAGAGGAGACCCTTGTAGTAAACACGGAGATCAAGTAGAAGAGTCTCTTCCCCCTCCCCCCTCCCACTTCGCTCCTGTCCCCTCCTCGTGACATAAGGCGATCACTTGGAGAGGATCTGTTACCCTTCTCTGTACAGATCACGCCGGAAACGAGGCAGTGAAACGCCTTGTCGTCACTGCTTTCTCATTGCAAAAACCTCCGTATTTTTTCCGCTTATTTAGTTTATTTACGTATTTAGTTTATTTACGTAATTATCTCGGCTCCAGGACTATCCTCACCATACTTCCTTCGGCACTGCCGTAGCCCCACCACTATCTCCCTCTTTTCCTGATCACAGTCTTATACTCTGCTGGTCGCCTTGACACTGAGCTCCCATACACGTGTATTTCTTATATATAAGCCTATGAGATATGGACGTCTTGTCTGGTTTAGAAAATAGATGTCAAGGTTTAGTAAGGTTTCCTAAGTGTGTCGATATAGCCTGTGTGAGCGCTGGCTGTTGGGGGCAGTTCAGGATCGATAGATTGATGTGTAGGATTTATTTACAGAAGAATATGTGACGACCTTAGGGACGGCTTTGGTTTTTGTTGACATGGAGGAACCGTGATGTCAAGCGATGACATAAATAGGATATTTCCCTTTGATTTTTCCTCTTTGGAGGATCTGGGTAGTTTGATTGCTATTTTCTGGAAGGCCAAGAGCGCGAAGAGGCGGTTCGGGTGCGGTACTTTACAAAGGGAATATGAATGCGAAGTGATCTGTTAATGGAAGTCAGAGTTCCCCGTTGTTGAAATAATTTTGAAATGAATATCTCTTATTGAATGAAGCGGAATGCTCCACTTAGGAAATTTAACGGCGGTCCTTCACGCGATGGGCTGCTTTCTGCCACCATTACCACGACCCGTGGCTCCATTTCCAGCCGTCTGTCACCACCATCACCGTACGCCAGGGCGGACCTGCACCTGGCAACGCTGATTCACAGTCCCTCGTCACTCTCCCTGGTTCTCTTTAAACCATCAGTTCCTCATCACCAACACCACACTGTCATCGCCATAATACCGAGAATCTTCCACTATAACCGGAAGAAACTCATCAGGCTGGCTGTACATCACCTCTTGCCCTGGCTGCATCCGCCGGGGCAGCTCACGCTGGCCGCGGCGAGGTCGCAGCAGAGGCCTATCATAATCCCAGCGAGGTCTGGGGGTCACCTGTCATCTTCACTACTAGGCCTTCGCCAGCGCCTTCTATGGCTCTCTCTTTAAGGCGAAGCGAATCCTTGCAAATCGAGGCATGTGCTCACTTGCATGACAACGGCCTCCTCTCTGGCCATTTTTATTTTCGTTTTCAGTTTCCTTGTTGTGTACGTATTATTTGCATAATTACGTATGCAAATGACCGTGTCCTTTGGCGTGTGACGTGTGTGGGAGTAGTTGCGTTGAATTGGGTGTTTCGATGTTTGCCGGGGTTAGTTTTAAAGTTGGCTGTGTTGATTTTGTTGTTAGTTTGCGTTAATTAGGTGTTCGGCTGTGGTGATGCACTCTCAGGGGTGGCCATTTCAATGCCTAGATGCGGTTATTTGGCTGTACATTTAAAATTTGATTTGGAAGTCCGTATGTTGTTGGATTTTGCATTCAGATTCAGAAGTCAAATTGAATACGTGCATGTATGTGTGTGTGTAAATGATTAGATAAATGTTACCGATACTCGTTTGGCTGTGACAGTTGCGATGCGATAAAGCGAGAGGCGAGCATTTGCGAGCGTGACGTGGCAGAGCGTGTGAAAATGCTGTGGGTCAAGGCTGTGACAAACAAAGCTTCGTTTGTGGGCATGTGGGTATCAGGATCCCGGGGAAGTGGGGAGGGGAGAGGAGAGGGGATGGGCGCGGGCTGTGGGCGGAAGAGGGAGCATGAGGGCGGCCCGAACCCGTCATCATCACTCGAGGCCAGATAACGTCTCCCTCAACCAGTCGCATCCGCATGACACTCGGGCGCGTCCTGTGGTGGCCACGTTGTCTCGAGAGGGTCATCTTGTTCCTGCCTCGAAGGATGGGCACGCGGGGCACCTTCGGCTTGGGTCACTGTTGGGCTGGCCTGTTTGTGTTCAGATTAGTGTTAACGGTTGTGTTTGCCTCGGTTTTCTTATTGTTGCCAATTTCTGCTTTGTTGCTACGGTTGTTGCCAATGTTATTGATATATATATATATATATAAATATATATATAAATATATATATATAAATATATATATATATATTGTTATTAGTATCATATTCCATCAAAATATTCTTATTCACCGAGAGACGCAAGAATGTTCCAGAAGGCATTTCTTCAACGGAAATCACCTCCCCATTTGGGCGGCGAAGTTAGTGCAGTGTGCTTCCGCGGCGCGACGTCCCCCACGCCCGCCCAGCGCACGAGCCCCGCGTCCGGCCAAGAAATGGGCGACGAGGATGATGCGGTGGTTTTCGATTTACGATGTTGTGCTGCTATGTTACTTTAGTAGCCTGCGATGGCTTCCCACTGCGGCGCCCCGCCATCGGGTGACAGTTATGAAGGCTAGAGAGAGTGCATGACGGAGTGGACTTCCGTCATGCTCGGTGGACGGCGTCTTCGTTATGATTTCGTTTTTGTTTTTGTTTTTACTCTGAGAGCCAGAGAGAGAGTTGGAGTTGGAGTTGGGGTCGGGATGGAGAGAGAGAGAGAGAGAGAGAGAGAGAGAGAGAGAGAGAGAGAGAGAGAGAGAGAGAGAGAGAGAGAGAGAGAGAGAGAGAGAGAGAGAGAGAGAGCGCGCCAGCGCCAGCCTCTGTCGTGTGGAAACTGTAATGTAATGAGTGGCGGCGCCGGGCGGTCCAGATGGCAGCGGTAATGATCTCTCGAAAGTAGTTATTCGATGGGAGTAGTTGGCGTGTGATGCTGTCGTCGCTCTCTCGTTTCGTCTTACTGTTGTGCAACGCCAGCTCGTTAGAGATATTGATATCTATTTATTCAGTTCTTTTTTGGTAGATGCCTATTATTCTACAAAATAATTTGATTCACTGTTTATGATAGTCTTCCCTGTAATGGTGTGTTGTTAAGGTGTCACGGGTACGCGAGCACTTCGTGCAAACAACCCGCGCCGGACATCCTGTAATGTGTCCCTCCCTCACTCCCACCTTCATTCCCTCTCTCCCTTCCTCTCTCCAGCTCTCCCTCTCTCCCTTCCTCTCTTCCTCTTTCCCCTCTCCTCCTCCTCACTCTCACCCCCTCTTAGCCCCGTCCCTCACCCCCGCCCCTTCGCAGCCCCTTCGCAGCCCCTCCGAACCTACTCTCTCCCTTTATTATCCACATCCTCCACCTCACGATCTCGGCAACACACACTGATTCACAGGAATGAGCGTCTTCCTTCGCTGCCTTCATTTTCTACTTGGCTGCTGCGCGTCCAGGTCTCGTCCGTTCATTTTTTTTTTTTTCAATATGGGGGGGCGGGGGTAAGTAAGCTCCCTTTTCCCGGGGGGGGGGGAGTTCAATCTTGCTTCGCGGCCGGATGTCTCCCTGTGCGCCTCCAGCTCCTTTCCTCCCTCCTCTCCCGCCGGTCTTTTGCGTTTTCCACGCTTATTTTTCCCCATCTTCAAAGGATTTTCCGTTTCAACCTTTCCGCGAACTATAAACATGTTGATTAGATCCTCCGCTGAATGTTATTTTCCATCGAGTCTCCTCGTGTCGTTCTGATCCTCCATAGGACCTCCCCCCCCCCCTCAGGCATGCCCTTTTCCCCCCCACTCCCCCCCGCGGTGACGTGTTAAAAGCTTTATTTCTCCCCCACTTCCCTTCTCGTCTCTTCCCTTCCTTCTCCTACCCTACCTTCTTCCCCCCTCCCCTCCCTTGCCCTTCCTCCCCTTTCCTTCTCTTTCTTTATTCCGTCATTCCTTTCTCTTCACTTCTCTTTTCTTTCTTCGTCTAGTCTTTTCTTTTCTCTTCTTTTCTTCTCTCCGTTTCCTTCCCCCCACCCTCAGTATAACTTCCCCGGATGTGGCCGGGCAAGCTAAGCTTTCTACCTGTTTGTATGTAGAGGGCGCGGGGGCGGGGGTGAGGGGGTGCAGAGAAGGGAATAATAAAACACATACATATAGTGCGGTCAGGGTTACGTAACGCGGGGAGATAGCTCGCGTTACTTTTACTACATGGTGATCGTTATGGGCTTATAAACACGAGGGAGAAGAGAACGCACACAAACTGACGCACATCTCTCGAATAGCTGATGTTGATGGACTATGGTAAGAGCTATTTGTAGTGTGTGTAAATACAGACGAAGGAGAAGAAAGAAGAGGGAAAGGGAGAAGGAAAGTGGAGGAGAAGGTTGTGGTTGTGTAGGCATAGATATATATATATATATATATATATATATATATATATATATATATATATATATATAGGCTTAGGCATAAGCACAGGCATAGGCATAAACGTAGGCGTAGGCACAGGATTAGGCATAACAGGAGGGAATGACGAGGTGAGGCAATAACAGGCCGAGATAAAGGAGGGGGAAAAAGTGGGGGAGTTTCAGGGCAAACAGTGGATGGTAAGTCTGTGTTGGTAGACGGAGGCAGCAGGCACGGTTGATGGTCCGGGTGGGGGTGGGGGTGGGGGGGGATCGCATTACCTTTTTGTCCCTAAAGTGCAGCAGGTATAAGCATGGCGTCCGTATGGCGTCGAGTACGAACAGATGGAAGTTAATGCGCTTGTTTCGAGGTCTGATTACGAAGGTGTTTTTGTCATACACCTCTCATATACGAAGGAGTGATTATAGGAGCGTTCATCAAGCAAAGTAGTCCATGCTGATTTTGTCCGTGCGTGCTCAAAGGGCGAGTCGAAGTGAGAGGATCCGTCGTGGGCGGGTCAGGTGAGGGTGACACGGCCGATGAAGGCTGGATTGACTATTGTACGTGAGCAGCACGGACAGGGGCGCGTGTAATTAGTGAGGGGCGTGACTCGTGCAGGGAGGGAGATTGCCTCATTCGGAAAATCTGAGCGAAACGCGGTTTTCTCTCTCTCTCTCTCTCTCTCTCTCTCTCTCTCTCTCTCTCTCTCTCTCTCTCTCTCTCTCTCTCTCTCTCTCTCTCTCTCTCTCTCCCCTCTCCCCCCTCTCCCTCCCTCTCTCCCTCCCTCCCTCCCTCCCTCCCTCCCTTCCTTCCTTCCTCCCTTCCTCCCTTCCTCCCTCTCCCTCTCCCTCTCCCTCTCTCTCTCTCTCTCTCTCTCTCTCTCTCCTCTCTCTCTCTCTCTCTCTCTCTCTCTCTCTCTCTCTCTCTCTCTCTCTCTCTCTCTCTCTCTCTCTCTCTCTCTCTCTCTCTCTCTCTCTCTCTCTCTCTCTCTCTCTCTCTCTCTCATTCCCTCTCTCTCTCTCTCTCTCTCATTCCCTCTCTCTCTCTCTCTCTCCTCTCTCTCTCTCTCTCTCTCTCTCTCTCTCTCTCTCTCTCTCTCTCTCTCTCTCTCTCTCTCTCTCTCTCTCTCTCTCTCTCTCTCATTCCCCCTCTCTCTCTCTCTCTCATTCCCCCCTCTCTCTCTCTCTCTCATTCCCTCTCTCTCTCTCTCTCTCTCATCCTCTCTCTCTCCTCTCTCTCTCTCTCTCTCTCTCTCTCTCTCTCTCTCTCTCTCTCTCTCTCTCTCTCTCTCTCTCTCTCTCTCTTTACTGAAATGAGAGATAACCAGACGTAGACAGACACAGACAGACATGAAGAGTGAAACGGAAGTGAAATAAAAGTAATGAGGTCCTCATTAAGTCTCAGAAGTGAGGGGATGGGCAGGAAAGCCGACGGAGATTGGCAGGAAGCAAGTAGGTGTACTTAGTCGCAGTAGAGTCTTGCCTCGCTCCAATTCGCCTCCTGATTTCGGGCGGCGGGCGCAGTGGTCGCGCGAAACTGTGACACGGTGGGAGGGCACGGAAGCACGGACGACGGCGCACGCACACTTCCTTCCGTCAGTCATCTACAAACAATGTCACTTTATTACTCTCATTCGTTTCTCGATCACGTCAAGGAGGGAAAGCTTTTTATTCTGAGAATCATAGCTGGAGCTGGGTTGCACAATGCTCCACCAAAGGTAATGGTGCATTCGTAATTTTAGTGTTTTAAGGGAAACGGACTAACAAACAAGCATCGCTGCTGAAGTTTGTGGAGGGGAAAACATTGCATAAAATTTCTTGTCATTCTGAAAGCACAGATTTTTGCTTGATTTGCACAGATTCCTGTGTAGTTTTATGGACCATTACCCTAATGTTTACAGCGCAACGTCAGTTTATCAGGAAGCTATTCTAACATTGCAGGCGTTTGGAAAACCGTGTAAACATTCCATTTTCTTTGAACGTTGATGAATTTGGATAAACATGACTTCTGCAGATTTTGAAGCGTTTTCCTTAATGTGAACGACGTCATTCTAGTGGGTTATAATGTAATCATTCAGGAGACAAAGTTGCTTAATACTTTAATCGCTAGGTCATGGTCGTGGAATCAAATTTTCCTTGTTTTGATGCGTTAATTGTTTCTTGACTGGTACATGTAATCCCATGGAAGTAGCATGATCACGGGATTTTACGAAAGATTTATATTTTATTTTCTCTATAATTTATATTAGGAAGGTGAATTCTTGATTACAGATTTATTCGTGTATATTAACTGAATATCGAATCCTTTGGTACGTAATGGCATATTTGTGTATACATATATTCAAATACAATACATATTCTTATTTTTTTGTCCGTATTCATATATGTAATACCAGTAAGTTTCTGAGTGCATATTTCTCATTATATCCTCATTTCTTTTTTAGTATGCTTACCAGCGTATTTTTACTGTGTCCAATATATTTTCCGTAAAGTGAAACCATAGATGTTTGTGCTCAGTTTTCGAAAGCTAAGAGTTTCTGAGACGTAAGGCTTCCAAGGAGGTTATTTAAGTTATAGATTTGAGAGATAGGATGGGAAGTGGGAATGGGGGAGGTTTGTAGAGAAAGGCCGGGGGGGGGGGGGGAGGCGGCTGTTCATAGGTCATAGTCATTGGACAGCGCATGTGTAGGAGATTGGGTGAGATTTTCATCTCCAGTGCTACGTATTTCAGTTTAAGAAGGATATATAGTAGAACGAAAATTCGAGGGAGGAACTCTGGCGCAGCAGGTAAATCAGCTGTTGCGAGGATCTCCCTCCCCTCCTCCGCCTGCCTCCGCTCTCCCTCTTCCTCTCTCGCTTCCATTCTTCCCTCTCCCCTTTCCTGTCTTCTCCCTTCCTCCTCCCTCCACCTACCCCTCTTCTCCCTTCCTCTTCCCCCCGCCTCCCCCTTCCTGTCTCCCCGCTTCCTCCCCAAGAGGTGGTGGGCGAGAGGTGCTTTCGGGAGGGAGCAATTGATCGGCCGTGTGAAGGGGAGGGGGAGGGGGGAGGAAGGGGAAGCGGGAGAGAAGAGGGATGGGTGTTGATGTTGAGGAATTCATGTGACATTTTGTCCATCTTGCCTCGCTCCTATGTGAGGAACGGTGTCGTGGTCACTTGTCACACATGCTACATTTGGAGAGGGGGAAGGTGGAGGGAAGAGAGGATAGATAGATAGAAGTAGAAGAAAAGGAAGAGCATATTGAGAAAATATGAAGAAGGAGTAGGAGGAACAGAAAAAAAAAACGGATGGGAAATGACAAGGGTGAAGGCAGGAAGATAAGATTATAAAAATAGTTCAGGTTGTAGGGCCAGATGAAATGAAGAGGCGTTGTCGATGAAAGATCCTACGTCCTGTATCCAGACGTGTGCGTGGGAGAAGGAAGACGAGGCGTAACTTCCTCCGTCCTCGTTAATATTAATTTTGATTTTATTCGTCGTCATATTATTTTCCCCTCTTGTCGAATGTTTTCGTCTTGCTTTCTCATCTCCGTCCTTCTTATCTACTCTTTCACTCGTACAGCATCCACAGCATTTTTATTAATGCTCATGGTACCTCCTCCACACCATCGCCATCGACTTGTTGTCAGGCAGTCGAGGTGGCACATGTTATCAAGTGTCACGTGTGAGGTTGCGACAATAAACTTGAGAAATCTGCGATGATTTTCTTATCTTCTCGCTTCTCCTCACTTTCCTCGCCTCTCCTTGCATTTCCTCCCGTTTCTCCCCTTCCTTCTGCGTCTCCCTGCGGAGTGCGCGATACGAGCGCGGGTGACGTCCCTATACGAGACGTGGTGACGTCTGTGTGGGCGCGGGCGGTGCTGGTCGCGTGATGGGCGGTGCCTCGGGACGGTGGCACCGATGTCAGTGAGTCGGCGAGCGAGCAGGCAGGCGGGGGCTGTGTTGTCGCCAGCTCGGTGCCACGGACGGACGGACACTGCTCGCGACGTCCTTACGTTGGTGAGGGGAATGGGATGGGAGGAGACCAAGGGCAGTTGGTGATACATTCATTGTAGTTAATGGATGACTGTATGTAAGGTAGAGGAACGGTTACAGATTATAAAGGGTATTTTTTGTGATTATACAGATTTCTTCATCATTAATCTCGTTATTAACGGTAGCGGAATGTCAGTGCAAGATCCACGAGTAGGCCTAACGCGTGTGCAAGCTCTGTGATGAGGGACAGAGGATACTGAGGAAAAGTGACGTGTTGAAACATCGAACGAAGTGTAGGCGTTAATCCCGATGGTGAAGCCCGCGGGGGACCATGTGTAGCGCGAGTGACACCTGGATACTGTCACCTGTAGCACCTTCCACGCGCACGCCCACCCCCCCCTCGCGCCCCTCCTCGTCTCACGGCTGACCTTTTGAACTCGCCTCCCCCGCGACCGCTGTTGACCGGGGCGAAGGACACGAGAGCGAGCGGGAAAGCGGCCGAGGGTGACCGGGGTGACCGAGGGGAGAGTGCGAGACAAGGGACGGAGGACACAGACGGGATGAAGGTGCCGCTCAAGATCCGCAGGTTCTCCCTCTTCTCGAACGCTTCCGCCTCGCCGCCCCAACCCAGGTGAGTGGATCCTCCTTCGCACGGCGCCCGAAGGAACCTGCTTCCTCGATGACGCATCGCCGGGGACTAAGGGTTGATGCCTCTATGTTCTTAGGGCCTCGGCAGGTGAGGTTGCGTAAGCACAATTGCCCAGTCATCTCCGCCTTGGACTCTGCTGGTCAACCTCGTCTCACGGACTCGTTTAGTCACGGGCGTGAGGGTGTGAATGGGGCAGCGGATATGCCGCCTATGACCCAGCTTCTGAGTTCTTTCGTGCGACGTAAATTTTAAGTCACTGCGTGTAAATTGTTCTTATTTATTTAATATATGATCTGTATTGTTATTTCAGTAAACGCCTCTGCACGTTTGAACTGGTTTGTTTTGAGAAATGAGAAATGATAATCAAAGAAATATATATTTCCTCAGGGTCAATGACCTAACCGTGATGCAAGTGTCTCCGCGGCCTCGGAACGTTCACGAGGCCTCCAGCAATACGGAATCGCATATCCGCAATCTGTTTTTTGAACAACGAAAATAACAAATAAATTGTGACATTTATACACTTAGGACTTTTTCAACTTTTCATTAGTTAGTTAATATGCCAACAGGCCAGAATTCTAATATAATTCTGGTTCTAAAGTGACAGCTGTGTTGGAGACAAATCCGTCATATTACAAAGTGTAGATTTACACACGTTCTGTTGAAATCAAATTTATGAAACGATTATGACAAATCCAAAACGTTAATCACCTCGAATGTGGCACAAGAGGAGTCACCCCAGCGCAATGCAATCGCAGCCTCCAGCGCGATTCGATCCGCTCCATTTCCGTGCCGGTTAAGAGAGAAAGCAAGGGAAAAAATCGAAAGCAGCACCTGAATATGTTCTTACGACGGTTGTGGAAAATGTCAGTGAGGCGTGAATCAGATGGCTGGATGGGGGAGACTAGGCTAATAAGTTGCCATAGCAACGCGGCTCTCCATCTTGGTCTCCGGCCGCCGTGCACAGTAAACATCCCCTTTTTTACGGCAAGATATCAACATGTTTACAGAGTCATTCTCGCATGCATTTCGTCTCCATTCCTTTTTCTTACACATATTCCATTCGCCGAGTTGGAGGTCATCTACGTATGGCGACGTCTGAGGCAAAATCTGATTTGCACATCCGGGAGATGCGTTTTGGCTCAGGCGCGTTTTGGCGAGTTCGCATGGCGCCGCGCGGTCTGGCCGGATATTCGGATGTGTGGGGGGGGGGGGGGGAGATTAATGTAATATCAGAGGCTCATCGAATGGCGGATTAGGAACTGGTTGCGTTAAGTGCGGAACGAACACTGGGTGATTTCGTTGATTACAAAGGCTATTATGAGCCTCGGATGTATCTGGATCTGTTATCGTAATTTGCAATTTGCCAGATAAACAGGTAGAGACGAGAGTTAGAGGCAGCAGGAACAGTGCTGTGTGGAATAGCGGCTGTTGCATGGTGTAAGCCTATTATCATGCAGGGAGAGAATTCCTGTAATATTGCATGTATTGATCTACTTACAAAATGTATGTCATTTGTTTTCTTTCGAAAAATTTAAATTTTTTTTCTTCTTCTTCAGGTGAGTTTTGTTCACGAGATGAGTGAGACGACGCGCGGTTTTTAGGGTGAGTCTCCCAGGAGCAAATGATGGACGGGGAGCAATGATGGCGTCTTCCCGCGGTCTTATTCGCCGTCGTGTTCGTTTGTCTCTTATCGCCCTTGGCTTCATCGTTAGCTTTTGCTCGGCACTCTCTTCCTGGCCATCTTGTTCACTATCATTTACTGTGGCGTTCTTTTATGCGTCCCTTTTTATTATGGTAAAGTGTGGATTTAATACAGTGCCCCGTGGCATGGAAGGTCGTGTTAGAGACGAGAGTGCCACGCAAAGGCTCCACTGGCACTCCCCAGGTCATTAGAATGAGTGCCACCTTGATGTCTTTTTTTTGATACGTATGAACTACTTTTCTGTTGATAATCATTAACTGCATGATGTTCCTTCTCTTTGGCCGGGTCACGCGGGGATGGGGGGGTGGGGGGAGCCCACACTTGGCGACCTTGTGGGGATCAAGTGCGAGGTGAAGACGGTGGCGCGGGAGTTCGTTTCGAGTGAGAGTATCGATAGAGCGAGTACCTAAAATAAATGTTCAGTTACGGAAGTGCAGAAACGTGTAAACGTCCTTGTTTCGTCATGTAACTTGTGAATAGATATTGCGTATGTCTGTGGGCGTGGGCGTTGAGGGTACATGTGCCTGGTCGTGGGCGTGGCACATGTTAGGCGCTGACTGCACGCTATCTCAAGCTAAACCAACGGCTATTATGTCCTACCGGCCATGACAAGGTCACAGGTTTAGTGTTTTCCTCTTTTCTCTTTATGTATTCTGACTTCTTCCTTCGCGTTTGTTTATTGCACGCACGCCAGGCGGACATTTTGTACTGTTATGTAGATTATTTACCCTGTTCTACGTTGATACCCCCTATGCAGCCTGGCTGTGCAGCTTGTCTTTTCGTAGTTTCAGGGGAACAGTAGTTTTAGGCTAAATAACGCATAATTGTTCGATTTTGATGCCGAATCTTATGTCTAGTGTATGACATTCACACACTCACACACTCACACACTCACACACTCACACACACACACACACACACACACACACACACACACACACACACACACACACACACACACACACACACACACACACACACACACACACACACACACACACACACACACACACACACACACACACACACACACACACACACACACACACACACACACACACACACACACACACACACATTCACACACACACACATTCACACTCACACACACATTCACACTCACACACACACATTCACACTCACACACACACATTCACACTCACACACACACATTCACATTCACACTCACACACACACACACACATTCACACACACACACACACACACACACACACACACACACACACACACACACACACACACACACACACACACACACACACACACACACACACACACACACATTCACACACACACATACACACACACACATTCACACACACATTCACACACACATTCACACACACACATTCACACACAAACACACACACACACACACACACACACACACACACACACACACACACGCGCGCGCGCGCGCACAAGGCCGCTCGCGCACAAGGCCGCTCGCGCATGTGTATGTGTGTGTTTATTTGTTTGTTTGTTTGTTTGAAAGAGAGATCCGGACATACAGACACAGACACATTCACAGACACATTCACAAACAGACAAAGAGTGTGATACACGTATATACATATATATTCACACATATACACATACGTACATATAAATACACACACACACACACACACACACACACACACACACACACACACACAGATAGATATAAATGTGTTTGTGAGCTAAAATGACATCAGCGTCTTGTAGGCTGTTACACCTCCAGCGCCATGGGTAACTCGGTAGGTGTAAGAGTGAGCTCGAAAGAGAACTTCCTCTTCTGGCATCGATTTAGGCTACTCTTGAACCTGGCATCTCTTCAGAAGACATTGGGCATTAGCTGACCTAATTTATGAAATATTATTGATTTGTATTGGAGAAAAGGGAGAAGACGTCTATTACGGGAAAAAATATGTCTACTCTTTTTTTAACCCTTGCCGTGACACAGTGCATGACACATGGATTATCATCGCCTTTGTATTGGGGCGGTCGACACCAAGGTCACGACGCTGCAGTTGAACTCTGAGATAAAAGAAGGTACATGAGTTGAACAAAATTGTTTGCTTGGGGGACATTCGTGAGATCAAAGAACAGTAGTAGAGCAGAACATAAATTGCGTTCTTAGAGGCATTCGTTCACTAACAGTTCGTCGCTGGAATGCTTGGACATTACATGAGTAATTTACAAACACTGTGTGCACGTCTGTAATACTCACTCTGAAGGCGAAGGAGACCTATTGAGACAGGTCCTATTACCGATCTGATAGGATCCTATGCACTAACGGAACGTAGAGGGGAAGGTTCATTGTTGCGCTGGGACGTTGCACGTGCCCAGTGGTCCTGCAGTATTGATGTGCGTGTCCTTTTGTGTGTAGGATGAAAGGTCAAACCATTAACGATCACAGTTGCGTACTCTATTCATGGTGCGGGAACGATAATGCTGTTTTGTACTTATTTTTCTGGTATGAGGGAAGCTGTCATCTTTTGGAAGATACTATTTTCTTATTTGTCGCAGTAGGCACGAAGTAGTATTAGTCAGAGGAACAGATGTCTTCCGATTTCCGCATTACGAGTATTGGTTAATGGTATAGAGTGGAAATGGACTCGACTCGACAGTAGCAAATGTCAGAAGCATTATTCTGACTCTTAGTAGATGGATGGCGAGGAAAAAAACAGTTGATAAGAGACTAAAAAGTGAGTGAAAGAACAGTAGGATCCGATAGAGCAACAGGATAGAGCACCCGGTCGTGCCTAGGGCAGGGTCGTGTGTCAGGGATGTCCCTATGGGAGTTGCAGGACCGTGTGATGGAGAGGGCGGTCGTCGGGCCACAGGCTCTCAAGTCGTCCTGGTCGTCAGTTACCCTCGACGACTTCCGCACCTGTCACCATGTCGCCGATGACTCCCTGACATTGAAAGCGTGGCATCCGATGGCGGCAAGTCTCATAGAAAGAGGAAATTGCAAGTAAAATACATATATGTGAAAGCGAAGCGAGTGTTGCCTTCCCCTCTCTCTCCAGCGAGACCTTGCCATGCACACCGCCGCCGTGGACAGCCAATTTGTAGGTGCTCCGGCGGCTTACAAATGTAATTTTGCCGCTGCCTGAGTGCGCCTGATCGAATAACCGGCGTCGCTCTGTTTACACTGGGTACCTGGGATGCCTTTGCTGCCGAGGGTACATCTTCGAGCCATGGGTGTTTGCGTTACCAGGTGGTGGTGGTGTCGGTTGATAAAGATTTTTTTTATTCTTTCTGTCTTTTATGTTATTATTTTATTACAGTATTATTATTATTATTGATGTTGATATCGTTCCTGCTGCCTACACATTTTATTTATAGTAGTGTTAGCATTTTTTATCACAGTTCAGGGATTATTATTGACATTATTTCACCAATATTATTAGTTATATTAGTATTACTTACATTGCAACCGAATATATTCAAAGCCTAGTCAAGATAAGAGCCGTCAGATGCCGTCGATAATGAAGGTAAAGTCTACGGATATTGTATCCGTATTTCAATTAATAACCTAATAACTCGCTAACATACAAATACAAGTTTTGAACACCTGCATACACACTGTATAATATGTAGGTGTTGTTGAGCGTAAAAATCGACCCAGAAACATATAAGCTGCATGATTCATTCATCGCACACATGTAGCATGTTTATGAATATATGTAAGCGATATGAATCAGGAACTATAGACAAAAAATCCTTCAGACAAAAGCATAAAGCCTTAGACAAGAAGCCCAACCACGCCTCCCTCCGTCTCAGACATGCTTCATTATTAAGCCTTAACTTTGTTGTTTACCTTCCAGTAAAGTCACTTTGTAGACGCCCGTCTCATTAAGGGAAGCCCATATTTCAATAGTCTAAGGACACAAACACTGAAGACGTACCCCCTCCCCCCGTTGAAAGTGTTCTGCCGTAGCCATAGACTCGTCAAAGGAGAAGCGTCTCGGTTTAGGTTTAATTATTTGCTTATGGAATTTTTCCTTTACTCGAAAACTGAGTCTCTCTTCCACAGTAATGAAGTAGGTTGTTTCCTTCGTCTCCTTGTTTTTGCGACGCGGAAATTGCTGGCTTTGGCTTGCGACGATTAAGCGCATCGAAATAGCTGATGGATCATCATTTGCGATTTCGAAAGGGATCGTAGGCATGGAAATTATATAGTTAGTACTTATCATTATTATTATTGTTATTTTTTATTTTTTTTTAAGTTTGCATACCTATGTTGAATGAAAGACATAAAACATTATCATCAAGATTTGATAATCAGTTTAATGCCACATTTTCTTCTCTTTAAATTTATTCATCCCTACATGATATCGATCTCAAAGATTCCCAAACCCATCAGACAAAAAAAAGGCAAATCTATAAACTGCCGAATTTTACGTAAGACGAAACGGGTCAGACGAAATGCGCGACTGCCTCTGTCACTTCACTTTAAGGGATACAAGAAAAGTACCCTGGAACATGAGGCTTTTGTGCTTAGTGGCACTGTCGTCTAGGAAGTGGCACAGGAGAGGGACAGAGGGGGGAGGGGAACCAGCTCTCCTCGTCGCGAACCTTGTGGGGCTTTATAAAGGTTTTGTGGGTTTTCTTATAGGCGGTTCGGTAATTACAGCGTCTGGTAACTGTCGGCGAGGATCGAGGTGGGCGTGGGCGGATGGTGGGAGAGGAAATGGGATTGTCTATTAATTTTGAGGTGACACTGAGGGCGACGTTGGGTTTTGAGTTTGTTATGAGGAGGAGGATTTTCGCGGACGTGTGAGTGAGAGATGTTTAACGTCGGGGTGACTTCCTCGGGCTATTTTAGGGCGGGGGCGGGAGGAATCATGGCGGGGAAGTGTTTGAAGACTCGGAGGTAGGGAGGGAGAGAGGGAGATGGAGTGAGGGCGAAGTGAGGAGAGAGAAAGGTAGAGAGGAAGAAAAAGAAGAGAAAGAAACACAAAGGAACCGACGGCGGGAACACGAATAAAAAGGTGGCGCCGGCATCACGTGAGGTGGAGGGGCGGGGGGGGGGGGGATGCCAGGTGAAGTTGCGTCATTAAAGAGTCGTCGCACTTTTTTTTTTTTTTTTTTTTACCGTATCCACGCGACGGTTGGTGCGGGTATGCGAGACGTGTC
>NC_061828.1:18004008-18024008 GCF_019202785.1 Penaeus chinensis | reverse complement strand
TTTTTTTTTTTTTTTTTTTTTTTTTTTTTTTTTTTTTTTCTTTTTTTTTTTTTCTTTCCCCCCTCCCTCCTTTTTTCTCTTTTTTTTATTCCACAATTCCCTCATTTCCTCTCCATTTATTCCCCCCCACCCCCTCTAACCGTATCCCCATTTTAAGTCATCCCCCCCCCCCTTTCCCCCCTTTCCCTTTCCCTTTTCTCTGCCCCAGGCCCCCCATCTTTCCCATTTTTCGTTCTTCTCCTTTCCCCCTCCCCCTCCCTCTCCCCCCCTCTCTCCCTTTTTTCCCCTTTCCCCCCCCTCCCTCCCCCCCTCCCCCCCCCTCCCCCTCCCCCCCTCCCTCCCCCCCTCCCCCCCTCCCCCTCCCTCCCTCCCCCCTCCCTCCCTCCCTCTGCTTTCTTTCCTCCTTACCTCCTCCATCCCTTCTCCTTCCCCATCTCTCCCTTCTCCCCTCTCTCCCTTCTCCTCTCCCCCTCCCTCTTGCTCTCCGCCCTCCCTTCTTCCCGCTCCTTCCTTCCATCGTTACCCCCATCACCCCCTCCTCTCTCTCCCTTTCTCCCCCCTCCCCCCTCCCCCTCTCTCCCCCTCTCTCCCCCTCTCTCCCCCTCTCTCCCCCTGAGCTATCCAACTCCGAATTGCGGTACAGGATTCTCCCCACGTATTGGAGATCTTGACACCCTCTTCCCTCCCCCCCCCCCCTTTTTTTTTTAGATGGTTCTGGAAAAAAGTGGAAAGTGGACGCGGAAAGTGATTCCGGTCCGAGCGTTTTGTTTTGCCTTACTTGGCTTTGTTTTGTTTATTGTTTTGCTTTGTTTTGTTTTGGTTTGTTTAGCTATTGCATGTTGCAGCGGGTGTGACTCACGCGGTACTTACGTGGCCCTTGCACCGACTGCTGTCCGTCTTGTTGATGGACGTTGATCTGCATTCTTTGGTGCTGCCGGATTGTCCAGCTTAGCTGCTTGCACACTAGCGCGGGTGCTCGCGCGCTTTAAATCACGCTCATAAAGTCACGCAAATGCAGCGCTGCACCTGTAAAAGCACACACGCACACATGCACACATGCAGACACACACACACACACACACACACACACACACACACACACACACACACACACACACACACACACACACACACACACACACACACACACACACGCACACACGCACACAAAAGCATACCCACGCACATTCGTTCCAAAGCCTTTGTGATGCTCCTTTTCCTCTCTCGTCCATAGTTTCCACTGACATTATTGCGATTTACATTCCATAAAAGAGAGAAATGACTCGCCGCATTTTACGTTACGCAAACACGTCGTGCATAAAAAGCGAAAAAAAAACCGTAAAAAGTGGTATACATTCTAGTTGTTTGTGAGATGACCACTTGTTGCGCTGTTAGTGACTGATAGTGCTGTGCGTCAAAGCGAATCTGTGCTAGTGCAACGGGGGCGCCCTTTTCTCTATTTCTATTTGTTCCATCGTCTTGTGCTTGTTCTTTCTTGTGCGCCCTTCTTCGTCTTCTTTCCAATCTTTTATCTCTCTTTTGTCGTCGTTATTTTCCTCTTCCTTCTTCGCATTAGCATATTTATTCTGCCCCTCCATTCCCATTTCCTCAAATTGTCTTTTTAATTCATTTCCTTGTTTCTCTTGCAATCCTTGTCGTTCCCCCCTCCCTTCTTTCTCCTGTCTCCACTTAACATCCCCGTCTTTTCATTCCTCTCCCACTCCCTCTCCCGTTCTCCTTTCTCCTATCCCCTTATATCTCTCTCTTCTGTCCTCTCCCCTCCCCTCTTCCCCCTTTTCTCTCTATATCTCTTCCCCACTCACCCCCACCCTTCTCTCACCCCTCTTTCCCCTCTTCCCTCTCTCCTCTCCTCTCTCCTCTCTCCTCTCTCCTCTCTCCTCTCTCCTCTCACCTCTTTCCCCTCTCCTCTCTCCTCTCTCCTCTCTCCTCTCTCCCCACTCCTATTTCCCTCCCCTTCAACATGTACAAACACTCAGGCCGTTTGACGGAGGAAAGTCGTATTTTCTTCTTTTTAGAAGGGTTCGCCGAAAAGAATTCTAAAAAAAAAAAAAAAAAAAAAAAATTAAAAATACGCAAAGTAACGGCCAAACGGAGTGAACACCCATCTCCTAAACACAGACATGCGCCAACAGGACGCTAACAAATTGCGCTGAATAGATAACGCCGGATGCTGCCATTCATAAGTGAGAGAGGATTGTTTGCAACGAGGTAAAGCATTTGAGAGTGATTTCCATTTATATTTTAGCGGGTAGGTGGCGTAGGAGGGGTAAGGGGTAGGAAGGGCAAGGGCAGGGGTGGCAAGGGGTAGGAACGGGACAGGGAGGAGCAAGGGAGTAGGGGAAGGTTCAGGAGGGGCGGGGTTGCAGGAGAGAGTAGGGGTGAAGGGGGGGGGGCAAGGGTACGAGCCTTTCTGTGCCATTCATTTGCTTTCAGTTTCCTTTATTTGGATTAGTTTTCAGATTGGTTTCCTTGCTAGGGGATTTGGGTCCTTGCGGTTGGCACGCTGACGATAGCCAATTTATGTAGGCCTATGGGTCCTTGTGGGGCGTTTGGAATGTGCCCGTCGCTCTTTCTCTTCTTCGCCTTTCTCTTTTCTCCTTTTCTTTTATCTTCTCTTCGCTCTTCTTTCCCCCTTTATCCTCTTTTTTTCCTCTTATATCGTCGCTTCTCTTCTCTCATCTCTTCTCTTCTCTTTTCTCTGTCTCTCTCCTTCCCCACCCCTTCCCTCCCTCCCTCCATTTCCCTCCCTCCCTCCCTCCCTCCTTCCAGGCATTGATTTCTGCTCCTTTGCGGCGAGTTTAATATTCCAAATGTTTCCATTAGGCCTCATCGCGGGTATTGTCTGTCTATTGTTTTTATTACCTGTGGAGGCCACTTGATTCGAGCCAGATCAGCGGGCGGGTTGGTTGGGTCGGTATTTTCATCCACGTGGCGGTGGAATGCGGTGGAGGTGGATGGAGTGGATAAGGTAGCGTAGGGGGGAGTTGATATCGAATTGAGACTGATATTGGAACAGTCTGTTTGCTAAAGTATGTTTGCGGGATTAGTTAGTACCGGGAATCGGCACAATAATCTTGGCTTTGCCTTTTGTGGCCACAGTTCTCTTGGTAATTACCCTTTATAAAGGAATGATACATTACCCATCAAGAATGCACTTATACATAATACTTCAGTAATAGGATAGCCGGTATAATGTTACTCATGACGGCTTTTCGAACCGGACTGCTAAAGACTTTTCATCCATAATGGTGACAGTAATCGGCATGGGGGAGGGGGGAGGGGGGAGGGTAAGAGTCTGATCCTGACGTCACGAGACCGGCCGTGCGTCAACTCGGCGGAGGGTTCGAGGTGGTGTGGGAGGGGGGGGGGGGTGTTCGACGGGAGGGAGAGGTTGTGGTTGTGGGTGTTGGAGGGGCGGGGGTTATTAGGGAAGGGATTGCGGTGGGGGCGGGTGGTAGAGAGGAGGGAAGAGGATGTAAGGGCAAGGGATATGGGAGAGGGAGGTGGCGGGAGTGGGTGTTTGTGTGTTTGGGGTGGGGGGTCCTGTGCAGCGTCGGCCCGGACGAGAGATCAGCGCGTGGTCCGCATTGTGAGGATTCCCCGCTTGACGGACTGTTTTGGCGAGGTTAATGAAGCGGACGAAGGTTCGGGTTAGTAAGGACAGCGTCACAGGGAAAGGATAGGCCCTACCTGAGCGCCCACTGCCTGCTCCTCCGCCGCCCGCCCTCTGGACCGTCCTTTTCTCTGATGCGAATTCTCTCGCGAACACAGGTCGGCCATGGGACTTTTTTCATGCGTGCCTCTTGACGTTAATATTGCCGTTCGATGTTATTGATTGTGCCAAGGAAGAAGTCCTGCGGGTGCTGGCAGGTCATTATTGATCCTCGCCTCTTCCCCTTCCCCTTGTCTCCCCCCATCCTCCCCTCCCTTCCCTTCCCCTCCCCTTCCCTTCCTATTCCCTTCCCTCCCCCTTCCCCTTCCATCTTTCCCCTCATGCCGGATATGTTGTCGATCGGTTGCCACACTCACCTGGCCACGTGTCAACATACTCGGGGGATGCCACACTGCTCAACGATTTTCGCCGACGGAGCCGCCCGAACTTGAACCGAAGTTGTTACAGTTCCTCTGCGCCGCTGACCCCCCCCCCCCCCTCTCCCCCCTCCGGCCGCGGCTGATTGTAACTCTGCCGACCACGCACTCCGTCGTCTCTCTTTACGTCCTCCTCCTTTCCCTTCTTCTCTTACCTCCTCTGCTCCTCTCTTTTCGACGCTCTCTGTTCACCTCACTTCCCCTTGCCTATCTTTCTCCCTCTCTTTCTCCCCCTCCCCTTCCGTTCCTTCCAACGATCCATCCATCCATGCCCCCCCCCCCTCTCTCTCTCTCTCTCTTTCTTTCTCTCTCTCTCTCTCTCTCTCTCTCTCTCTCTCTCTCTCTCTCTCTCTCTCTCTCTCTCTCTCTCTCTCTCTCTCTATCTCTCTATCTCTCTCTCTGTCTCTCTCTCTCTCTCGATCTTTCCCTCTCTCTCTCTCTCTCTCTCTCTCTCTCTCTCTCTCTCTCTCTCTCTCTCTCTCTCTCTCTCTCTCTCTCTCTCTCTCTCTTCTCTCTCTCTCTCTCTCTCCTCTCTCTCTCTCTCTCTCTCTCTCTCTCTCTCTCTCTCTCTCTCTCTCTCTCTCTCTCTCTCTCTCTCTCTCTCTCTCATATCCCCCCCCCCCCCCCCCCCCCCCCCCTTTTCCCCTCTTGTGAAGAAAGTAATGAGGGGACGAAGGATTCAACAAGGAGCTTTGTCAGTTTGAGTGACGGATTGGTTGATTGATGATTTTGCAGATGTGTGATGGGGGGGGTGGATCAAAGATGATTTTACATTTGTTGTAAGCAGGGTTTAATGGCAGGTCAGAGTTGAGAGAGAGGGTGGGAGGAGAGAGAAAGAGAGACAGACAGGGAGAATTATTCAAATTATATGACGAATGATTATTATAGTAGATACTGAATTAACTTACCTCCCCCACCGTCTAGTGCAAAATAAAAACCGAATAAGCGCCACCGTTGCCGACTTCTATTGCACAACGGGACAACCCTATTAATTCCGTACGTGTCCCCGGCCTTTGCCACAGCGACACGGGTCACGGGATCCAGCGCTTACGTCATCTCCTAATGCCCCCGGTTAACTCGAAATCATAAAAGCTGAAAACATAACGGGCTTCGTTCGATTGCCTCGGCGTGTCGCGTCGGAACTGCTTTTCATTTTATGGGGTTCCGGCGGCGCGATTTCCACTCCAGGGCCGGGGCGGGGGGCTTGGGATGGGGTTGGAGGGGAAGGGGGAGAGGGGGGTGTTGGAGGGGAAGGGGGAGGGAAAATGGGTTCGGTGTTGGAGGAGGAGGGCGGGGTGGGTGTCGGAGGGGAAGAGGGAAGGGGGAGGGTGGGAGAGGGATAAGTGTGGCAGGGGAAGGGGAATGTAAAAGGGTTGGGGTAGGAAGGGAAAGGATAAGGATGGGGGGGGGGGGGAGAGGTAGACGTGGGGCCGGGAGGGGGGTGAAGAGAGGAGGCCTCGTTGGCTCAGGATGGAAAGATCGCATGAGCAACGAGAGACTTAGTCGTTGGCCGATAAAAGATAATGAATGGCAGTGACCAACGCCGAGGTCATTGCAGCAGCTCGCGTTGTCCGGATTGCGAGGCGCGGGAGAAGAGTCTCGTCTGGAAGACTTTTGGGTTTGGAGGCCCTTGGATTCTTTCTTTTTTTCTCTCTTATCTCAGTTTCTTTCATTATTTATTTATTTATCTTTCTCCCTTCCTCCCTTTCTCCTTCCCTCTCTCTATTCTCTCTCTTGTCTCTGTTCTCTCTCTCTCTCCTTCTCTCTCTCTCTCTCTCTCTCTCTCTCTCTCTCTCTCTCTCTCTCTCTCTCTCTCTCTCTCTCTCTCTCTCTCTCTCTCTCTCTCGTTGACACAAACATTCACTCCCCCACCCTTTCACCCGCTTTTCCCTTTTAGCCACCCCTTTTCTTCCAGCCGACATGCCTTTGCCATCACCTCACCCCCCCTCCTGTTCTCCCGGCTCTCCCCTCCCCTCTCCTCTCCCTCGCCTCTCCCCTCCCCTCCCCTCTCCTCTCCCTCGCCTCTCCTCTCCTTCGCCTCCTCCCTCCTCTTCCACTCTCCTCTCTCATCGCGTTCTCGTTATCCTCATCCCTCGCCTCTCCTACTCTTTCCTCTCCCCTCTCCCCTCTCCCCTCTTCTCTGGCTATCCCCATCCCTCATCCTCTCCCATTCTCGCCTCTCCTTTGGGCCATCCCCATCCTTCATCCTCTCACATTCTCCTGTCTCTCCTTGCCTCATTACCCCCTCACCCCCTCCACTCCCTCACCCCCTCCACTCCCTCACCCCCTCCACTCCCTCACCCCCTCCACTCCCTCACCCCCTCCACTCCCTCACCCCCTCCACTCCCTCACCCCCTCCACTCCCTCACCCCCTCCACTCCCTCACCCCCTCCACTCCCTCACCCCCTCCACTCCCTCACCCCCTCCACTCCCTCACCCCCTCCACTCCCTCACCCCCTCCACTCCCTCACCCCCTCGGCATCCAACCAAGATCCACTCATGCACGAAAAAACCCTCAGGATTACAAGACTGCGAGGGGAAAAAAGTCTTTCGGCAATATTCACGCCCTAAGAGGCTGCTGTGCCGGGCCGCATGCCGTTCTCGAGGGCGTTTTAGACGAGGCGGGGAAGGGGTAGGGGCAGGGTTGGGGAAAGAGAAGGGGGAGGGGTTAGGGGAAAAGGAAGGGGTAGGAGACGAGGAAAGGGAAGGGGAAGGGGTTAGGGGAAAAGGAAGGGGTAGGAGACAAGGAAAGGGAGGGGGGAGGGGGAAAAGGAAGGGGCAAAGATAAGAAGAGGTTGGAAAAGAGGAGGAGGAAAGGGTTGGAAGACGGGGGACCTTTTGGACAGGGGTTGGGAGGTATAGAGGCTCAAGGGATTTGTTTTTTCTTACGGGTTTTCCATGGTAGCAACATTTAATCTTCAATAACCGGTTGGCACCGGTTGGTATTTTCTTGATCAAACATTTGTTGTTGAGTAGACCCATTGGCCGGAGGCATTTCTGGCCCCGGCGTCAGGGTTAGCCGCCCAAGTTTGGTTTAGGAGGACGTGACGTGACAACTTTAGTGTTGGGAGGTGCTATCGCGTGTGGAGGGAGGATTAGAAGAAGGGGGAGAGGCTCTCTCTCTCTCTTTCTCTCTCTTTCTCTCTTTCTCTCTCTCCCTCTCCCTCCCTCTCCCTCTCCCTCTCCCTCTCCCTCTCCCTTTACCTCTCTCCATACCTCTCTCTATCTCTATCCCCCCCCTCTCCCCTTCCCTCCCTTCCTCCCTCCCTCCACCCCTCCCCACCCTCCCTAACACCACTCCTTCCCTCCCTCCCACCCCTCCTCTCCCATGTGTTTGGTTGTCTGTTTCTGTGTATCATTCGTGACAAATAGCAACAGGAATTAATCATTTTATGTAGTTAAATTGAGCTCCCTCCCATTGGAATGGATACAGCATAAGCAAAGGGAATGGACGGGGTTAGTGTTCAGCAATTGAGAGCGGGTTGTCACAATCACACAAAGCAAACAGGCGGATTTTGCAAAATATCACTTGGTTCGCAACTCATTCCACTAATGGAGTTTCACCAGATATGTGTGCTTACGACTAATAGTTTTGATGTATTTGTTGCCGAGTGTGTATTTTTTTATTTTTTTTATTCATCCATTCGTCAGTTCTCTTCATTATTTTCTTTTGGTTCTTCCTGCCTCGTGTACCTCCCTCGGCCTAATGACATATCCCTGCCTTGCCTTGACCCTCATTCCTGCCTGCATGCAATAGGCCTCTCTCCGATTGCAGGATCTCCTTGCAACTTTCTCCTCAGTGCTTGTGTTACCCTACTAGGATCGCCAGGGTCATATGAGAGACACACATACAGACAGACAGACAAGCAAGCAAACAGAGAGAGGGAGAGGGAGAGGGAGAGGGAGAGGGAAAGGGAGAGGGAGAGGGGGAGAGGGAAGGGAGAGGGAGAGGAGAGGAAAGGGAGAGGGAGAGGGGGAGAGGGAGAGAGAGAAAGAGGAGGGAGGGAGAGAGAAAGAGAGATTCGGGAAGCGTAAGCCTCCTCCCCCCCCTCTCTCTCTCTCTCTCTCTCTCTCTCTCTCTCTCTCTCTCTCTCTCTCTCTCTCTCTCTCTCTCTCTCTCTCTCTCTCTCATATATATATATTGTGTGTGTGTGTGTGTGTGTGTGTGTGTGTGTGTGTGTGTGTGTGTGTGTGTGTGTGTGTGTGTGTGTGTGTGTGTGTGCGTGCGTGTGTGTGTGCGTGTGTGTGAGCGTGTGTGTGTGTGTGTGTGTGTGTGTGTGATTTGTGTGTGATTTGTGTGAGATTTGTGTATTTATTGTGCGTATGCCCGTGCGTCCATTGTGCGTGTGTTTAAAGGCTATTTTCTGTTTTGTGAAACCCTTGTGCCGCCGGAGACCGAGGTAGGAAGGAGTCGCGAGAGGAGGCGAAGGGCAGAGGGGGCGCCACGAGCTCGAGGCTGCGGCACCCCGGAGATCGTGGCTCCTGTCGTGCTCATGGCAACGAGGTCGTGACGAGGTGCGTGTGACGAGAACGGGTCTTGCTGTCAATATCGGGTATAAACAGGAAGTTGTTGCAGCTAGCAGGCAAAGGCAAAATACACGCTGATCCTGTTTGCTGCTTCACCCGATCCAGCTTTGACGTGGACCGATCGAGGATAATAGTTTTTCCTATTTTTATTTTTACTTTCTTCTCATTATTTTTCTTCCTTCTCCTCCTATTCCTCCTACTCCTCCTACTCCTCCTACTCCTCCTCCTACTCCTCCTCCTACTCCTCCTCCTACTCCTCCTCCTCCTACTCCTACTCCTACTCCTACTCCTCCTACTCCAACTCCTCCTACTCCTCCTCCTCCTTTCTCTTCCTTCCTCTTCCTCTTCCTCTTCCTCTTCCTCTTTTGTTGATTTAGAATATCGACACGTCCTAATTCGTGTTATTTTGTTATTTTATTTCAATCCTTTCCTCCTCTGCTTCCTCATCTGTTGGTTCAGAGTTTCTTCACTTCTTAACTCTTGTTATATACGGTCGAAGAAAATGAAGGACAAATTAACGGGGATAACGAAGGGATTACGGAGGAAGAGGAGGAGAGATGATGACGTCGCTGGCAGATTATGAGGAAGAGAAGGGAGCTGGGTCGAGATCGCGAGGATGCGTGAGGGGCGATGCAGTGTTGGTCCTGCCTTGCCTCATGCTCTCTAGTTCTCTTATTTTGTTTATTTTCCCGTTTTATGCACTTCTTTTTTGCTCTTTCCTCTTGCTTTCCTTTTTTTTGTAATTCTTTTCACGTCCAAACCCCCTTAGCTCCATGTCATGACCCCCCCCCCCCTTCCCCGTCCATTGTCGGATTGAAGAGAGGCATTTAACCCCTTAATTTTTTCCTCTCCTTTTTTCTCAAAAGAAGATGGAGGAGGAGAAGGAAGAAGAAAAAGGAGAAAGAGAAAGAGAAAAAAAAAAGTAGAGGAGAATTCTACACAAGTTTTCAGAAAAAGCGACGTGACGTGAATTCAGTCGCCATGTCGCGAGGAGCAGCTGGAGTGTTGTATTGTGGTGCCTGCATTCACGGCAGAAGAAGGGCGGGAGGGGGGGGGGGGGCACGATGGAAGGGAGGGAAGAGGATAGAAAGAAGATTAGGGTTGGGGAAGGGGAAGAGGGAAAGGGGAAGGGGAAGGGGAAGGAGATGGAGAAAAAGAAGAGAATGGCAGTGGGAAGGGAGAGGGAGAAGCAAGAAGGGAGAGAGGGAAGGAGAAGGAAGAAGAGAGAGGGAAAGGGGGAAGGGAGGTAGAGGGGGTTGGGAGGGGGAAGGGGGGAGGAAAAGGGAGAAGGATATGGAGAAAAGAAGAGAAGGGCAGTGGGAAGGAAAAGGGGGATGGAGAAGGATGAAGGGAGAGGGAAAGGGAAAGGGGAGGGAGCGAAGGGCGGCGAAGGGGCGACCGGTCATCACGCGTAGGCTACACCTCGGCGGCGTCGCTTCCTCGTGGCCCCATGACCTTTCGTTCGATCTCCTTCCGCGCTCATGGCGAGTCTCCCCCCTCGCTTCGCATTGCCTCTTTCGCCGTCGCTGCCGTCGTGTTCTTCCCCGCGCTCCTGCTTTCCCTTCTCTTTATCGTTTCTCTCTCTTTTCATTCCCCTGGCCCTGTTTCTTGTCCTTCCGTAGTCCGTCTCCCTGACTGTCGTTTCCTTTTCCTTCTCGGCTTCCTTCGTTCATCTTCTCTCCTCTCTCATCCCTCTTTTGACCACCGCCACCACCGCCACTACCACTCTTTTCTTTTCTTTTCTTTCCTCTTCTCCTCGCTTTTTTTTCCTCACTTCTCTCGTCAAAGTGAAGCAAGCAAGCGGCAAGCAGAATGAACGAGCAAGCGTCCCCTGGAGGGCAGACGGCAGCGCGAGGCGTTCGTGTATGGACGCGATTATTGGGATGGCAAAGGGAAACCGCTTTGGCTCGCCGAGAGGCTGGAGGGTCAGAGGGAAGAGGGAAGAAGAAAGAGGGAAGGGGGAAGAGGGAAGAGGGAAAGAGGGAAAGGGGAAAAAGGAACGGGGAAGGGGGAAGGGGGAAGAGGGAAGAGGGGAAGGGGGAAGGGGGAAGGGAAGAGGGGAAGAGGGAAGAGGGAAATACAAGTGGAGGTGGAGATGGAAACGGAAATATAGGCGGCGCTGAGGTTGAAAAAAAGAAGAGGAGGAGGAGGAGATGGGGAAAATAAAAATATCCGAAGTATAAAAGGAAAGATGGAGAGAGGAAGAAGAAAAATAAAAACAAATATAGGAAAATCGAAAAGAAAACGGAAAGTAAATAAAGGAGACGACACATGAAACGAGAAGAACGGAAAGCGGGAACGAACATGTAAGACGGAAGAAAAAGGAGGAAAGGCGGAAGGAGAGGGAGGGAGGGAGGGAGGGAGTAGGAGGGAAAGCGGGGATGGAGCAAAGGGCCGTTATGTCCACCGTGACCTCCTGTGGTCCTTTCATTTTGATTGTTCCTCCATGAAAGGAGCAACGCAGACTCTCAAGGTGGGTCCTCGAGTGCCCCGCCCCGCGCTCCCGCCGCCGTCTCTTGCCTTCCCCTTTCGCCCTCCCCCTTTCGCCCTCCCGGTCTTGTCCCGCGTGTTCTTGTGTCGTTTCCCTTCTTCCTCTTCCATGGGTATTTTTTCTGTGCTGTATTATCTGCTCTTTTTTTTTCTCCTGTTACACCTCTCTCGTTCTGTTTTTGTGTCTCTTTTTTTTCTCTCATTCTGTTTATCTCTCTCTTTCTGCCTCTCTCTCTTCCTCTCTCTCTTCTTCTTCCTCTCTCTCTTCTTCTTCTTCCCCTCTCTCTTCTTCTTCTTCCCCTCTCTCTCTCTCTCTCTCTCTCTCTCTCTTCTCTCTCTCTCTCTCTCTCTCTCTCTCTCTCTCTCTCTCTCTCTCTCTCTCTCTCATTCTCTCTCTCTCTCTCTCTCTCTCTCTCTCTCTCTCTCTCTCTCTCTCAATCTCTCTCTCTCTCAATCTCTCTCTCTCTCTCTCTCTCTCTCTCTCTCTCTCTCTCTCTCTCTCTCTCTCTCTCTCTCTCTCTCTCTCTCTCTCTCCCTCCTCTCCCTCTCCCTCTCCCTCTCCCTCTCCCTCTCCCTCCCTCCCTCCCTCCCTCCCTCCCTCCCTCCCTCCCTCCCTCCCTCCCTCCCTCCCTCCCTCCCTCTCCTTCCTCTCCTCCTCCCTCCTCCCTCCCTCTCCTTCCTCTCCTCCTCTCTCCTCCCTCCTTCTCCTTCCTCTCCTCCTCCCTCCTCCTTCCTTCCTTCCTTCCTTCCTTCCTTCCTTCCTCCCTCTCGCCCCTCTATATTCATTCATTCATTCATTCATCCCTCCTCCCCTCCCCTCCCCTCCCCTCCCCTCCCCTCCCTACCTCTCTCCATCCCTTTATTCAGCCCTTTCTCCCCCCCCCCCCCGCGCCTCTTCTCCCCTCCACCGCATTCCTTCCATTTCCATCCTTTGCTCTCGTGTCTTCCGCCTATTGCGTCCCAAAGACTCGCTTTCCATTTTATTCTTTCATGATTTCGTAATTTCTTTGCTCAGAGTCCTAACGTTTCCAGTTTATCTCTGTGCCTACACACATCTGCCGTGTGCGTTTTTTTGCATCACTCACTTTCACGCACATACGATTACATATAGAAATCCACAGGCGTATTCAAATGTGCACACACACGAATACATGCATACATGAATACGATCATATATTGATTAATTCATATATTCATACAAACATACATGAATATATGTATTTCAAACATACATACATATATGTATACACACGTACATACATACCATACATGCATACACACATACACACACACACACATGCATACATACATACACATATATACATACACAGGCACACATACACATGCATGCACACACACATACACACACACATACACACACACATCACACACACATACACACACACATACACACACACATACACACGCACACGCACACACATACACACGCACACACAATACACATACACACACACACACACCTACACCTACACCTATATGTATACCTATCTACCGACATACATACATACATACACAAGAACACGTAAATATACACTTTCCCATTCATATTACATATTAATTTTGGTTTCGTTTCACCGGAAAGCAAAAGAATATGTGAATAAATGAATAATTAGTATTCAATATTTCCCCCGAAATCGTGCAAAATGTAAAAAGGTTTCATTCCTGAATTCTTCTCGTGTTGGTTCCTCTTTATTCTCCTCGTTTCTCCTTCCCATTGTTCTGTGCCTCCGATTCTGTAGTTTGTCTTTGTTTTCGTTGTTTTATTGTCCTATTCTCTCCACTTGTTATTTTTCGTCGTTTGGCTGTTTAGGATCAGTGTTGCCATGTTCCTCATTCCTTTCCGGATTTTTTATTGTTTTTGTATTTGACTTTATCTCACTTTTCTCTCTGACTTTAGCTCCGTTTTTTTTCCTCATTTGTATGTGATTCTCTCTCTCTCTCTCTCTCTCTCTCTCTCTCTCTCTCTCTCTCTCTCTCTCTCTCTCTCTCTCTCTCTCTCTCTCTCTCTCTCTCTCTCTCTCTCTCTCTTTGTGCCTGACTTTTTTCTCTTCTTATTTTATCGCCCTTTTTCTTCTCTCTTGTCTTACTTATCTCCTTTTTTCTCTCCCTCTTGTGCCTGGGTTTATCTACCTTTTCTCTCTCTCTTATCTGACTTTATCTCGCCAGTTTTCAGGCCGCCAATTTTTGAGTGACAGCCCCTTTACACTAGCTAGGTGCACGCCACGTCTTTTGTTTTATTCCCTGTGTGTGTGTGAATGTCTTTCCTCTTTTTTCCCCTCGTATTGTTTTCCTTTCCCTCTCTCTCGCTCCCCTTCCCCCCCTTCGTTTTATTTGCACCCTGCCTCTCCACTATTCTCTCCTTCCTCCCTCTCTCTTTCTCTCATTTTGTAGAACTCAAAGATTTGTTTACTCGTCTTTTCTTTACCTTGCAAATAAGATTTTTTCCCCTCTTTTCTTTCTGCTTCCCCTCCATCTTGCCCGTCTGTGTCAGCCCAGCCGTAACTGTCACACAAACCCGCCGCACCATCGCCCACGCCCGAGCGCTTGGCGATAGTTTCTCCAAGTTCTCAACGGTAACTGTCACACCTATGCATTTTTCCGGTTTTAGACCAATATCGCGCCCGTCGTCACTCACAGGCGATAGGGTTATTTCTTCATTTGCAGGTACGATGTTCTTTGTTTTCTCTCATTCTCTCTCTCTCCCTCTCTCTTATGATTCCGGTGTTGCTGTGTTTTTTTGTAGGGTTGTTGTATCTCTTGTTGTAATTGCTATGTGCATATTCGGGTGGGAGTTCAAGAGCGGTCGCCCTGTGGTGTAGCGTTTTGTGTGTTCCCTGTAGCCCCCCTGGGCTACCCCCTTCGCATGCCCCGTCAGCCTTCCCCTCGCATTTGCTCGTAAAACCGTCCCGTGCGAACCCTACGTTATCGGCTTTAAAGACTATTCGCTGTTGGTTGATTGTCCCCCTCGCCTTGAAGCTCCCCTCGCGCGGCCGACGGCTCTCCTTTGGCCGTTGATTAATCCCGCGGAAACGCCCCTTTCAGCCCTGTTCAGCGCGAAGTATCAGCATCTCTTGCGGTTCTATGGGCCATTCACTTATTCATGGCGGCGAGGGGTCAACGCGCCCGCCACCTGGAAAACGCCGAAAGGTGTGGAATGCACGACTCTGGAAGGCTCGTTCGGGGTCTTGCATATTGTCCCTGGCGCGGCAGTCCCGGCCGGAGCCAGACGCCGCGGGTGCACAGGTAGCATGGGCGCGCGGTCCAGCCGGCGCGTCGTGATGGCCAGCTGTGCCTCCTCTGCGCTCAGCCTACTGGACTCGCGGCCGTTGGGTTGGCTAAAATGTCGCCATTCTGCCGCTTACTGCGAGTGAGGACGTACTCTTACCTCGTTGGTAGAAAGAAATATTAAAAGGAATAGGCAGTCAGGCGACACGACGGGCGATACGAAAACCCACAAAGCAGCTGGTATTGTTTAGACGAGGCTATTTTTATGCGGAAGAAACTTGCCGTGATGAAGTTGGGGCCGCGTGAGACCGCGGGGTTCATGTGCCGGCCGCTCATCATGCAGACACATGCAAATTTCGAGCCCGGAAGCTGCAAGCACCTTGTAATTACCACGTGCGGATGCTGCACGGAGGGGGGGAGGAGAGAGAGGGGGAGGGGGAGGAGAATGAAGTTAGGGAAGGGGGGGGGGACTGGGGGTGATGGCACAGTGCCTAGAGGGAGATGCTACGAGATAAGGCAGGCGCTGCATGTAGTCTTTATTTTCGCACACGCTGACGAAGAGCGATGGCTGCACTCGCGGGATATTAACCTGGTCTCTCGTCGGGCACATCCCGAATGTTTTCATGGTGCGCGCGTGCAGACGAGGAGCTGAGCCTGTAAACGCGCACAGTATTTTTAATGATAGCTATTGTTTCATTATTTGCGAATACAAACAGCATCCGCTCGGTTCTTTATCTGCAGTCAGCACGAGACTCGCACAGCATTGTCCTCGCGCCTTGCATCCCGGCGCTGGTGAATGAGTTGCACAAGTTTGTTTATCGCGAGAAAGACAACAACTAGTGCAGTCATTCTTCTCTGCCTCTGCCCCTCCCTCCTCTTCCTCTCGTCCCCTCACCCCTCACTCCTCCCCCTCTGTCTCCTCTCTTTCTTCTGTCTCCCCTTTTCTCTCCCCTCCTCTCTTCTCTCTCCTCTCTTCCCATTCCCCTCTCGTCTTTACCTTCTCCCCTCTCTCCTCTCTCTTCTCTCTTCTCTCTTCTCTCCTTTCCCCTCACTCCTCTCTTCTCTCTTCTCTCTTTTCTCTTTTCTCTCCCTCCTGCCTTATCCCTTCTCCCCCTCTTCAACATCTTAACTCCCAAGTATTGAAATAAAACTTTGATGTTTGTATACAAGTTTAACTTTCATTTGTATATTTTCGGCCTTACATTTCCCCGAGTTTTAATTGATTCATGTTCGTGGATTTGCGAGATGACGATGCGTGCTTTTTCATAGGACTGTGTAATTTTTATATTTTTCTTATTGACATTTGTTCATATATTTATTCATTCGTTTATTTTGTTGTACTTTTTAGATTTTGAGTTTTATCCATGTATTTAATTTTATATTATTTACGTGGATGCGATTAGTCCCGTGTAACCTCCCGGTGCTACACGAGCGTTTCTGTCTCCCTCATGTTCCCCTTGTTCGTTGCTCCTTCCCCTCGTCGCTTTGCTTAGCCCTCACCGCCCCCCCCCCCCCATCGTTTGTGCCACGCTACCGTTTCCCCTCACGATGCGCTCCTCTCGCGCCCCGTTTCACCGTTCCCCTTTTCCCACCTTCACTTCTCTTCACTTCTCTATTACTTCCCTTTTACTTCTCTTCCCTTCTATCTCTCTCTCTCTCTCTCTCTCTCTCTCTCTCTCTCTTCTCTCTCTTCTCTCTCTTCTCTCTCTTCTCTCTCTTGTCTCTCTTCTCTCTCTTCTCTCTCTTCTCTCTCTTCTCTCTCTCGTTCTCTCTCGTTCTCTCTCGTTCTCTCTCGTTCTCTCTTTTCTCTCTCGCTCTCGCACTCTCTCTCGCTCTCACTCTCGCTCTCGCACTCTCTCTCGCTCTCAATCTCGCTCTCGTTCTCTCTCTCTCTCTCTCTTCTCTCTCTCTCTCTCTCTTCTCTCTCTCTCTCTCTCTCTCTCTCTCTCTCTCTCTCTCTCTCTCTCTCTCTCTCTCTCTCTTTCTCTCTTCTCTCTTTCTCTCTTTCTCTCTTTCTCTCTTTCTCTCTTTCTCTCTCTCTCTCTCTCTCTCTCTCTCTCTCTCTCTCTCTCTCTCTCTCTCTCTCTCTCTCTCTCTCTCTCTCTCTCTCTCTCTCGCTCGCTCTCTCTCTCTCTCTCTCGCTACCTTCTCCCTTTTTTCTTACCTTCACTCCCACTCTGCTCCCCTCATTGCCCCCCCCCCCCTGAGCGGTGCCCCCCAGCCCAATCCATTATTCACCCTCACCGTCGAGGGCCGCGGGGGACAGGCTACGCGATATGCTTTCTCTCTCTCTTCTGAATGCGCTGCGAGATTTTCCTTTTTGCTCATCTTTTATTTCGTCTGTTCGGGTTTTGCGGTCGGAGGTGCGTGTGCATCTCCCTGGCCTGATGTCCGCGTCGATAAACTTTGCACCTGAGTCGTGGGATCGCGAGCTTCTTGGCTGCATCTCGCCCGGCGCCGTTGCATGCGAGGAGACGGGAGCGAGGCGTCGGGCAACGTTCACCGTGCATGACCGTGCATCTGGCCCGATCAGGGTTTTTTCTGTTCTGTCGCTCTTTCTCTCTCATCCCCCCTCCCCCCTCCCCCCCCTCTCTCTCTCTCTCTCTCTCTCTCTCTCTCTCTCTCTCTCTCTCTCTCTCTCTCTCTCTCTCTCTCTCTCTCTCTCGATCTCTCTCTCTCTCTCTCTCTCTCCTCTCTCTCCTCTCCCTCTCCCTCTCCTCTCCTCTCCCTCTCCTCTCTCCTCTCCTCTCCCTCTCCCTCTCCCTCTCCCTCTCCCTCTCCCTCTCTCCTCTCCCTCCCTCTCCCTCTCCCTCCCTCTCTCCCTCCCTCTCTCCCTCCCTCCCTCCCTCTCTCCCTCTCTCCCTCTCTCCCTCCCTCCCTCCCTCCCTCTCCCCCCCCTCTCACTCCCTCCCTCCCCCCCTCTCTTTCTCTTTACCCCCTTCCCTCTTTCTCTCCCTCCCTTCCTCCCTTCTCTCTCTCCCTCCCTCCTCTCCCTCCCTCTCTCCCTCTCCTCCCTCTCCTTCCTCTCCTCCCTCTCCTCCCTCTCCTCCCTCTCCTTCCTCCCCCCTCCCCCTTCCCCTTGTCTATCACTTATCAGTTTTGTTGACCTCCTCGTCATCTTTCCCCCCGCCCCTCCTCTTTCCCTCCGCCCCTCCTCTTTCCCCCCGCCCCTCCTCTTTCCCCCCGCCCCTCCTCTTTCCCCCCGCCCCTCCTCTTTCCCCCCGCCCCTCCTCTTCCCCCCCCCCCCTTCTCTTTCCCCCCGCCCCTCCTCTTTCCCCCCGCCCCTCCTCTTTCCCCCCGCCCCTCCTCTTTCCCCCCGCCCCTCCTCTTTCCCCCCGCCCCTCCTCTTTCCCCCCGCCCCTCCTCTTTCCCCCCGCCTCTCCTCTTTCCCCCCGCCCACCTCTTGCTCTCGCCCTTCCTCTTTCCTCCCGCCCCTCCTCTTTCCTCCCTCCCCTCCCCTTTCCCCCCGCCCACCTCTTGCTCTCGCCCTTCCTCCCCTTATCGTGCGGGCGAGTCCCAGGGCCACTTCGATCCCGTGGCCGCCCTTCCGTGACGGTCTCCGCGGACGTCGTGGTTCTGCCTCCGAGGCCGTTTCGCTTAAGGTTGCACGAGCCAGTGTTGAGTAAAGCGCCGAGATTACATCCGTGAGCCGTGACATGTATATGGCTCCTGGAGTGCCACGCTACCGGAATGGCTAATGACACTGTTGTTGCAGAAACCGCAGGTGCCCGACCACAGCACGAAAAAGCCCGAACTGCTGCAGTGCCGTCGTGGGTCTCTCACCTCCCTCCCCTCACCCCCGCCCCTTACTCCTCATCCTTCTTCCCCTCCCCCCACTGCCCCCTCCCCTCAACCAGGTTCATAACTTTCTCGACACCGAACTGTAATAAATGTAGGCTCGCAATTCCAAGCGGAGACTATTCCTTTATTATGTCGAGTCGGCGAACCTTCCTCGCATGCTTTGTCGCTACTGTTCTACCGCGTGGCACGGGCGGCATCGGCCCAATCGGAACGGCCTTGGCGAGGGGAGCATGCTTCTCATTGGCCGCTGATGGAGGAGGTAAGTTCCCCTCGGATGACTCAACAGGCGAGGGTGTGGCTGGTGGGGAGAACGTGACGGGGGGAGGGGGGGGGGCGAGAGACCGATCGGGGAAAGAGAGGGGAACGTATCGAGGGAAATGAGAGGTGAGGTGAAATGAGGCGGATGAGGTGAGGCGAAATGGAATTGGATAAAGAGCGAGGAAAGAGGAGGGATATGTGAGGAAAGGAAGGTGAGTATGTGAAATGTAGAAAAGCGAGGGGAAGGGCAGAGCGAGGGAAAGGGGAGGAAAGGGAAGAGAGAAAGAGAAAGAAAGAGATTAAGGACGGGATTATCAACATGGCAGGGTAGCGGGAGCGAAAAGGGGGCGGCAGAAAACAGAACAAACGAGAACAGGAACCAGAGCGAAAGGCACAAAAGGCACACGAGCATACGATGCGTTTTTTTTCACGGGAGCGAAAAGATTCCCCGAGATGGAAGCGAAATAACAAATAAAGCCCCCATCAGGCGGGCCAGAAGACGCAAGCAAGAGTTAATATTCGGGCGAAAGAGTGTCGTCCCAAGCGGAGGGAATCGTGAAGCCCCTTTTTATGACGAACCCTCAGTGGCTTTATGCTCGGGAAGCTGTTCAAGCAGACGAGACACGAGGCACGCAAAGGTCCCTTCTTGCGGCTCATGTCGGGGGGAAGGAAGGCAGAAAGGTCGCCGCCGCAAGACACGCCGCTGCCATGAACGGTCAGGAAGGTGGAGCTGATAAAAGGCCGATGCAGTGACCTTGAATGGAAAGGAGGGCGGGCGGGGGATGGAGTTTTTTTTTTTGGGGGGGGTGGGGTGAGGGTGGAGGGAGCTGGAAGACGACGGGAGACGAGTGTGGAACCGGTGTATTGGCAGGTGTAGCGGAGGAGACGGGGGAAGGTGTTGCGGGTTGGATTTTTTTTTTTTTTTTTTGGGGGGGGGGGGCAGTTGCGCTCGTGGACGCGACTGGCAAGAGACAGACGGCCACTAGACCAGAGGGCGTCGATACAATCACACGATGCTGAGGGAAAAAAAAAAATATGCGAGAGAGCGTGGGGAAGAAAGAGGAAAACAGACAGAGAGAAAATGAGGAAAAGCTAAGGAGAAGAGTGAGTGAAACCCGTGCCGGGCCGCCCCCAGTGTGCACAGCTCCCCCTTTACATGCACCATGCCAGGTGCACCTTCACACTTGTCTTTGTGTCAGTAATCTCACTATGACCTTAAAGAAATCGTAAAGGTCAGACCACAGGTCGTACAACTTCCTCATCATTTGGATGTTAAAGTGGGTGTGCGTAGGAATACTACACACACACACACACACACACACACACACACACACACACACACACACACACACACACACACACACACACACACACACACACACACACAGTCAATTTGACTTCCACAGAGCCTTTCACACCAAACCCTAAATTATTATTATTATTATTATTGTTATTGTCATTATCATTATCATTATTATTATTATTATTACATTTATATATTATATATTACATATATGTGTGTGTGTATGTATACATGTGTGTGTATAAATATGTGTATATATATGATG
>NC_061828.1:17974008-17986508 GCF_019202785.1 Penaeus chinensis | reverse complement strand
TAAAAGCCCCAAAATAACACATGCTACACCCACATGGACACGCATACTCGCATACTCGCATACTCGCATACTCATCAACGGCCCAACATTCCCGGACGCACGTTAGAATTATGATCCCACGGTATGACTCGTCTGTTTTACTCGTTTCCCCGCGGCGTTTAGTTGTGTTTGGCTGTTGGGTTGTTTTTATTTGCGTTGAGTATGCTGCATGCACGCACGCACGCTAACTTTCTCTCTGTCTGTCTATCTGTCGGTCTCTCTCTCTCTCTCTCTCTCTCTCTCTCTCTCTCTCTCTCTCTCTCTCTCTCTCTCTCTCTCTCTCTCTCTCTCTCTCTCTCTCTCTCTCCCTCCCTCCCTCCCTCCCTCCCTCCCTCCCTTCCTCTCTCTCCCCCTCCCTCCCCCCCTTCTTTCCTTCTTTCCTCCCTCCCCCTTTTCTCTGTGTATCTGTCTTGCCTGTCTGTATAACCTACAACCAGCTGATTCTAATATAACACCAGGTTTTCATCCCGTTACCCATCTGCAACACTGCAACACTTCTCCGCGCCAATTCAACCACAGCAACTGGTTTTTCGTCCCCTCCCTCCTCGCTCCCCCCCTTTTTTTTTGCCCAAGCGGCACCCCCCTCCCCTCTATCACCTAGGTCGACCGAGGCTCCGGAATCCCAAATTTACTCAAATTAGGCGCCGGCGTGACCTGGTTCCCGCAGAGCTCGCCGACCTGCACCGCCTCGCATTCCTTGCATTCGCGCAGTCTCTCTCTCTCTCTCTCTCTCTCTCTCTCTCTCTCTCTCTCTCTCTCTCTCTCTCTCTCTCTCTCTCTCTCTCTCTCTCTCTCTCTCTTTCCGCTCACTTTCATTTTTTTGTTCCCCCCACTTTCTTTTCTCACTTTTTCTTCTTTCCACTAGCTTTTTCCTCCCACTTTTCCCCATTCATTTTTTCCTCTCCTTTTTCTGCTTTCCTTTTTGAGTTCCTGAAGAGCTGTGGGGATGTGTTTGTAGGTGTGAGGGTGTTGGATTTTTTTTTTTTTTTTTGTTTATTTATTAATTTATTTATTTTTGTTTTAAATCTTGCTTCTTGAGATTAGTATCTTTATTTTGGGGGGTTTCGCTTTTAGAGAGAATAGGGAGCTGGGGAGAGAAGAAGAGGAAAAAGAAAGAGCAGATATGGACAAAGAAAGAAAGAGGGAGAGAAAGAGAAAGAAAAAGAGAAAGAGGGGGGGAAGGAGGGAGGAGAAGGAGGGAGGCTGCTGTTAGACGAATCCGGCACAGAAGATAGACAGTCAACTATATCGAGAAAAAGCGTATTAGAACAGACAGAAAACCAGACATACTAGAGAGAGGGGGAAAGTAAATAAAAAACGAGAAGGAAAAGAAGGAACGAGCGAGAGTGAAGCAGAGACAGCGGAGAGGATAAGTTCCAAGTCTTTGAAGCCACACCATTTACCCCCGACAATTCCCAGTTATATTTTATTCATTTATTCATCAACCTTTCCGTAACTCAGCGGAAGGACGAATTCAACACACGCTTAGCTTTATTGAAGTTTTCCGGCGTATCTCTTACATAGGGAGGGGGGTGGGGGAGAAATATAAAGGTAATAACAGTAGAGTGGAAAACACGATTAAACGACGGTAAAATTGCTGATGACAGATCCGATAGTAATACGATACAAGAAGAAAAAGATCGAGGAAAAGAAGAAGACAGGGAGAGAAGAGTGCCCTTCCCTTTGAAAACGATCGAGGGACATGAACGTTTATAGTCCCCGAACTCTTACGATTGCACTACATCAAAAGCAGCAGAGAAAAAGGCGAGGTGCTCGGGCCCGACATCACACAAATGAACCCGCTTCAATCAAGGGGCCCGTCGCTTCACGCCCGTCTTGAAGGAGTCTGGCCGAGGGCGGCGAAAGAGGGGGAAAGGAGCGGGTGTGATGGCGGAGTGGGAGGGGGAAAGGAGCAGGGGAGTGGGAGAGGGTGGGGGTGGGGGTAGATTGTTGCTAGAGAGGGAGCCCTCGACGAAACAGGTTATGTATGGGCGGGGGTTTGATGTGTGGGACAGGCCAAAGAGGTAGTGGTTGGTATTATTTTGCTGTGGAGGACGTGCAAGATTTGTAAAGGTCAGGGGGAGTGAGTTCTTTCAGGGGAAGGGAGGGGGGAGGGAAGGGAGAGAGGGGTATCACTATGACTAAGATAAGCTCGAATCCTTTTAAGTTCAGGGGAGCGCTCGATCAACAGAGACCACGACGGCGAAGAAATAGCAGTTAAAAGCCTGCAGTTTAGATTAGCGTGGGAACAGAGCACTCCAGTCAAGCCCTGGTGACGGCCGTGTGACGATTCAGGGCGGGGAAAGGGGAGTAGCCAAGCCGGGGATAGAAGTACCTCCGATGAGATCAAGATGGCGATGCCCAGGGAGTGGTTACCTCTTCAACATTTCTTGTGATGTATGCGTGTGCACGGGGAGCATGACTGGGCGAATGGCAGGGCATGTGCAGGGGTCCCCCCCGGGTATGGGTAGGAGGCGGTGCTGCCCGACGGAAGGGATGATGGAGGGAAAAGTTTGTAAGGGAAGGGATGAAATGAAAAGGAGGGGGGTCATGAATAGAAAAAAAAGTATGGGGGAAGGAAGGAAGATCAGGAGGAGGAAGAGGAGGAGGAGGAGGAGGAGATGGAGGATGGAAAAGAAAAGTAGGTGGGGGTATCGGGGGGAGGGTGGAAGGGAAAAGTAAGAGGGGGGGTAGGGACATGAAGGGAAAAGTGTGTGTGTATGGGGCGGAGATGGGATGAAAGGGGTGTGTATGGGTGGGACGGAAGGAATAAATGTGAGTGAAGAATGGGTGGAATGAAAGGAAAGATTATTAGATTATTAGAATATATACTTGGTCCACACACGCATGATGATAATTGGAAGGATAATTATAATAGTAGTAGGTAAATACAAAGATAAACAAATAAATGGTGAACAAAGCCCCTGGTGGAAAATTGCTTTAGACATGTGTTCCTCCGCTCTCGGAATATATTCCTTCTCATTCTATCCCCCACTGCTCCCCTTCTCCCGACTGTCCCTTCCCCTTCACCCCTTCCTCTGCTATCCCCTTACCCCCACCTCCACTACCATCTTCCCCCCTCTCCCCCGCTATTGCTGCTCCGACCGCAGCTGTGAAAAACGTCACGCGGAAAGGGATCCGGGCCGCCGTCCACTCAGCTGCCGAGCGGACGAGGCCAGGTGGCTGCATGACCCAGCCCGGCGGAGGTCGTGACCGGGAGACCGATGATGACGAAGGGCGCTTGTTTTCGGGTGACGGCGATAGCGGGAGCGGGGGAGAGGGAAAAATTGGAGAGAAAGGGGGAGGAGTGCGAGATGATGATGTACTTGGGACGTAAAACAGAGGAAAAAACTTTCGCTTGATTGTTTGTTTGTTTGTTTGTGCGTGCGTGCGTGCTCATACACGTAAAAGTTAATCCAAATTATCTGCTGCTTCCACTGCGGTGGAAGCGAAACCTTTTTCCGCCTGTGTACTACGTAGGTGTTGATGTATGCGGATGTGTAAATGAAGGTGGGCGTGGGAATATTCTTGTGCGGCGCTCGCGGTGATGGTTCGGGCAGAGCCTCTCCGCGGTTCGTGGTTGTTGTTTTTTCGCCTGTTGTGCGTTTGTTTAGAGGCTTTCTGTTCTTAAAGAGTTCTTTCTAGATGTTTCGTGTACAAACATTAACACTTTCCTCTATCCCCCTTGCTTCTACCTGCTTAAGTTCCGTATTTCTTATTTTCTTTCTTCCCTTTCTATCACTCCCCCTCCCCCTTTCCTTTTAATCCCTGCTCTCCCCTTTTTTTCTCCTCCCCTCTCTCCAACTGAACCTTCTCTCTCTCTCTCTCTCTCTCTCTCTCTCTCTCTCTCTCTCTCTCTCTCTCTCTCTCTCTCTCTCTCACACACACACACACACACACACACACACACACACACACACACACACACACACACACACACACACACACACACCCACACCCACACCCACACCCACACACACACACCCTTCCCCTCCCCCTCCCTCTCTCTTCCTCCTTCTCTCTTCCTCCCCCTCCCTCTCTCTTCCTCCTTCTCTCTTCCTCCCCCTCCCTCTCTCTCTCTCTCTCTCTCTCTCTCTCTCTCTCTCTCTCTCTCTCTCTCTCTCTCTCTCTCTCTCTCTCTCTCTCTCCCTCTCCCTCTCCCTCTCCCTCTCTCTCCCTCTCCCTCCCTCCCTCCCTCCCTCCCTCCCTCCCTCCCTCCCCCCTCCCCCCTTCCCCCCTTCCCTCTTCATCACCCTTCCCCTTTCTTCCCTATCCCTCCCCCATTCCTTCCCTTTCCTTTGTTTACCTCTCCTCCCCCCTCCCCTACACCCCAACTTCCCTCTCCTCTCTCTCCGTCTCCTACGGAAGAGGCACGTGTGGCAGCGGGTTTATGGGGAGGACGTAAAAGCCTGATATACACAGAGGGGAGAATCCGTAGGTCAAGCCGAGGGGAAAGCGGGTTTGTTGTCTGGGATGGTGGCGTCGAGAAGGAACGGGAGGAAGAGGATGGGGAGGAGGAGGAGGGGGGAGGAGGAGGGGGAGGAGGAGGGGGGGAGGAGGATGGGGGGAGGAGAAGGAGGAGAAGGAGGGGAGAGGGGGAGGAGGAGAAGGACGTGCCGGGGTTTTCGCGTTAGTTCTTTGCATTTTTTTCCCCCCTTTTATTTTCGTTTTCATTTCTTTTTGTGTGTCGCGTATGTACCATGTTTCTCCCTCGTGTTTTTCCTCTCCACTTTATTTCTTCTTCTTCATCTCCTCCTCCTCCTCCTCCTCCTCCTCCTCCTCCTCCTCCTCCTCCTCCTCCTCCTCCTCCTCCTCCTCCTCCTCCTCTCTCCCCACTCCCTTTCCCTCTCTCCCCTTCTCTCCCCTTAAAACTCTCTTCCTTCCCTCCCCTCCCTGTCTCCCATCGCCGTCTCCTTATCTCGCCGAGGAAGAGAGCGCCCCGCCTCCATCCAACAGCGCTTCTACCGACGCCCGGGACACACGGAACCTCCATGCTTCTCTTTCTTTCTCTTCATTTTCCTCCTCCTTAGCTCTTCTTGGCCTTCGTTTTGCTTCGTTTTCGTCGTTTTTCCTCCTCGTTTTCCTTGTTCTTTGTTATCCCTTCGTTTTCGTCGTTTTTCTTCCTCCTCGTCTTCCATCCGTTTTTGTTTTTGTTTTTGTTTTTTTTATTTCCTTCCCCCCCATATTTCCCTCTTTTTCTCCCCATAGCGAGAGACGAATGGTGGGGAAGGAAGACAGTTATAGTAAATAAAACACAAAGGGAAACGAGGTGATAAAGATAAAAAAAAAGTTACGAAAGAAAGACAGGAGGAAAAGAAGGCAGCGAATAAATATGAGACGAAAGAGAAGGCAAACGAGCGGATAGACAGAAGAGGAGAAATAGAGAAAGAATATTGGTTAAATAAAAGAAGTGTAAGGGAAAAAGAGGTTAAAAAGAGAGCCAGAGTTTTCCCGGTGTGCAGAGCGCGGTTGAGGGGTATGGCAAGAATGTGTTGCGACGATACACTGGGGGAGGGAGGGAGGCAAGGAAAGAGGGAGGAGGGGGCAAGGAAAGAGGGGGGAGGGGGCAAGGGAAGAGGGGGGAGAGGCAAGGGAAGAAAGGGGAGGGGGCAGGGTAGGGGGGAGAACAAGTTAGGGAAGAGTGGGAAGGGGTATTACATTAGTACTCCTCCTCCTCCTCCTCCTCCTCCTCCTCCTCCTCCTCCTCCTCCTCCTCCTCCTCCTCCTCCTCCCGTCTTTTTCTCATCTTCTTTTCTCCCCCTTTTCTTCCCTCTCCTCTTCTCCCTCTTCAACTTCCTCCCCCTGCTTCCTCCTACTTCCATCCTTTGCCTCCATCGTCTTACCACCTCCTCCACCCCCTCCCCCCTTCATCCTACCTTCTCTCTTTCATCCCCTCCCCCAACCTCCTCCTTCCTCCTTGACTTTCCTCCATTTTCATGCGTTTCCTAGCCCATTTCCTTTTCTTTTTCTTTCTTATCCCATTTCCTTTTTTTTTTTTTATCTTATCTCATTTCCTTTTCTTTTTCTTTCTTATCCCATTTCCTTTTTTTTTCTTTCTTATCCCATTTCCTTTCCTTTTTCTTTCTTAATCCACTGTCTATTATTTTTCTTTCTTTTGCCATTTCCTTTCTTTTTTCTCTCTTATTCCAATTCCTTTTCTTTATCTTACCCCATTACTGTGTCTCGCTCGCAAGGTCACTCAGCCGCTGTGGAGGGTCAGTTGTCTCGCCTAATTTCACTACAGACTGGAAGCGTTTTATGGCGTTTTCATGTACATGTATTTTGTGCTAAATATGGGAATGATTTTATTATTTTTCTTATATTTCCTGTCATGTAGGTATTTTTTTGTTTTTTTACTTTTACTTTTTACTTCCTCGTCTTCCCTTCCGTCTTCTTTCCTCATCCCCTCTTTTTCCTCTTTCTCCTTTTTCATGTACTACTATTCTTTCCCATTCCTCTCTTTTTCCTCTTTTTCTACCTTCCTCCATTCCTCCTTCCTTGTCTATTTTCATCATCATCATATTCATATACATAGTCATGTTATTCATAATTTTTTTTCCTCATTATCTTTTTTTTTTTCTCCACTTTCACTTCTTTTACTCTCCCTTCTCTTCCTTCTCTTCCTTCTTTCCCCTAATCCTCCTCCACCTTCCCGTCTCGTTGCTCTTCCTTGCTCCTCTGCTGTCCTCTGTTCCTCCTCATATTCCTCCTCATTCTATTACTCCACCTCTTCCTCCTTCTCCTCCTTCTCCATCTTCTTCTCCTCCTTCTCCTCCTCCTTCTTCTTCTCCTCCTTCTCCTCCTTCTCCTCCTTCTTCTCCTCCTCCTCCTCCTCCTCCTCCTCCTCCTCCTCCTCCTCCTCCTCCTCCTCCTCCTCCTCCTCTTCTCCATCCTCCTCCTCCTCTTCCCCATCCTCCTCTACCTTCCCCTCATTTTCTTTTCCTCGTCCTCCTCTTCCTCCCTCACTCCATCCCTCTCGCTCCTCCCCCCCTGCTCCTTCTCCTCCTCCTCTTCCTCCTCCTCCTCCTCCTCCTCCTCCTCCTCCTCCTCCTCCTCCTCCTCCTCCTCCTCCTCCTCCTGCTCCTCCTCCTCCTCCTCCTCCTCCTCCTCCTCCTCCTCCTCCTCCTCCTGCCCCTCCTCCTCCTCCTGCCCCTCCTCCTCCTCCTCCTCCTCCTCCTCCTCCTCCTCCTCCTCCTCCTCCTCCTCCTCCTCCTCCTCCTCCTCCTCCTCCTCCTCCTGCCCCCACCGTCTCCTGTCGGAAGCGACGCTGTCAGATGAATAACGCCAGTTGTCTCAGAACGGACACTTCACTCCGAGGTCCCGGGCGAGTAAAACGTCTCTTCTCACTCCCTCTCTTCCGTCGGTTGTGGATCACTTTCCGTTTTCCGAGTCCGATTGTAGCGGCGGCGGAGACTCTGCTCAATTGACGTGTCCCGGAGTGGCTCGCTTTGCATGCAGGGGCGGGTGGGTGGGAGGTTCCTTCGTCTGGGATTCGAGGCGAGGGTGTCGTATCGCCGGGAGATTGGGATGGGGGGAGGGATGGGTGCTTGTGTGGTAGTGGGAGTGGTCGTCGTGGATCGGGAGAGATAGTAAGGCAAGGGTTGATGGAGTTGGTAGTAGTTGTGGCGGTTTTGGTGATGGTGGAGGTGGCCAGTGAGGGAGCAGCAGCAACAGCAGCAGGTGACACGTCTCAACATGGCTTCTTTCGTACGGCGGTCTTCCTCCCTCGCCGCCACACTCGGCCCCAGCTGCACCCGCTTGCAAGGGCTCCGGCGATACGATGTCAGCGGTGTTTGCAACTCATATTGCATGAAGGCAAGAATAATGCTATGGTCTTAGCCTTTGCTTGTTCCAGAAGGTGTGTCTGCAAGAGTAGTTGGAAGTCTCTGTGTGTGATGAAGTTACATGTTTACTTTTAGGAGAAATATCAGAAAGTAATTCAATAAATGGAGACTTTTTAAAACTGCGTCGTTGTTTTTGCTTGAAGGTGACAAGAACAGGTGTGGGGCGGGGTGGCAGGCGGCAGCACAGCGCTGGCGTCGGCAACACTGGCACCTGGCATTACTATTGATTACATGCAATACACAAACCCAGACACTCTGCCACCACTTAATGCCTCACCATTGCACTCATGAGACAACCTCCATGAGGACGACTTTCAGCCAGCGCTCGACGCCTTCCACTTACGGGCTTTGCTGTGATTTACGCCGAGCGAACCGCCGACTCTTTCCCGCCGGTGCCACACGCAATGCCCCTTGATTTGCCTACTCGGCGCGCTGCTCAAGGCTGCCGCTGACACCGAAATCGGCCGTGCGTGCATTGTCGTTCACGCGAGGCAACGCACTCGCTGTTTACGCCTCACCTCAAGGCCTGTCAACCTCCATGTCAAGGGAGTGGAGGCATAGGCGGAGGTGCAGCGGGAAGGACGCAGAAGCCGCTCAGCAATCGCCAAGACGTTTGAGTTTCATCGATTCGTGCAGCCTTGGTCGTGGCCGAATGTTGCATCTCATGTCGATGTTAGAGGAAAGGAGAATGGGACTAAGTGACACAGACAGACAGACAGACAGACAGACAGACAGACAGACAGACAGACAGACAGACAGACAGACAGACAGACAGACAGACAGACAGACAGAGGACCGACCCTGCACCTGCCTTACTATGCCCAGTGCTTCTGCCCCTCCCCCTCTTCCAGCCCTGCGTCGACATTCCCCTCTCCTCCTCCCCCCCCCCCATTCCCTCACCTGTCTGCACTCCAGACGAGTGAGGGGAAAAGCCCGAGGGGGCAAGGAGGGGGAGGAGGGCCCGGCTGGACCTTCTGACCGTCATGTAGGCAATCAGTGTCACATGAGCTGCTGATATTGGCGTCGCGATCGAGCGGAGGGCATCGGGGGTTGGAGATTGCGTAACGGCTGGTGTAGGGAATGATGATGCAATAGGAGTTTCTTCATCGATTACACATTAAATAGCAAGATTGTAGTTGGATGATTGTCCGGGCCGAGTGTGAATACAGAGCTCGACCCAGCGCGAGAGGGTCTCCGTCGCTCCGACACGCGTAAATCCTGGTTTTAAACCGAGAAAAAGACCGTGTGGTGCAAGCTGCAAAAGACCAGTCCCGGAAAGACTGTTCTGTTTACTGAGGAAATATGAGCTGCTCAGCCACCTCCGCCCTCTCTCCCCCACTTCCCTTATCCCCCCTCCTCTCTCCTTTTTCCCGCTCCCGTCTTCCTCCATCCCTACTTCCCTTCTCCCTTCTATCTCTGTTCTCCTCTGTCTTCCCTCTTCCCTGCTCCCTTTTCCCTTTCTCTCCTCCACTCTTCTGCTCTCCCCTTTTTCTATACCCTCTCCTCTTTACTTTCTACCCATCCCCCTTTCCCTCTTCCTTCTTCCCTCTTCCCTCTTCCCTCTTCCCTCTTCCCTCTTCCCTCTTCCCTCTTCCCTCTTCCTTCTTCCCTCTTCCCTCTTCCCTCTCCTCTCTCCCCTCTCCCCTCTTTTCCGTGGAACCCTCACGGCGTGGACGGCCATCTGATCCTGGCCTTCACCTGTCCGGAAGTCGTGTCACGTACTTTTGTTTCGTTCCTTTTCTCTGTCATTATTCTTTTTCTGTGCCACGAAATGCAATTTGCTGAAAGGCGCCTGAATCTGGATTAAACCTTTTAGCTGATTTATTGCGTGCGCGAAGGATTCTCTGCTTGTTTATTTGTGTAGGAGAGTGAGAGTAAACTAGTTCGTGTTTGTGTGTGTGGTTTTGTGGGTGCCTGTGTCTGTGCTTGCTTGAGGAAGTGTGTGTGTGTGTGTGTGTATATATGTGTGTGTGTGTGTGTGTGTGTGTGTGTGTGTGTGTGTGTGTGTGTGTGTGTGTGTGTGTGTGTGTGTGTGTGTGTGTGTGTGTATAGTGTGTAATGTATAATGTGTAATGTATAATGTATAATGTATAATGTATATGTTGACAGAGAGAGAGAGTGCGAGAGAGAGAGAGAGAGAGAGAGAGAGAGAGAGAGAGAGAGAGAGAGAGAGAGAGAGAGAGAGAGAGAGAGAGAGAGAGAGAGAGAGAGAGAGAGAGAGATATGAGAATGAGGACCGTCTTTGTGATGCCTCTCGCGATCCCTTTCAGGTATTCTTCAAGGCTGTTTGTTTAGACGTAGCCATGTGTATTGATTGCCGCAGTCTCCCCCAGCAGCCGAGGATAAGCATCGAAGGCGGCGCTGCAGGGGAACCGGACCCAAATCAACAAGTCCCACGACACGTGCCGTTTGTTGATCCGGTGTTGGTGTGTTTGTGTCGCCGCAACGAAAACAAAAACAGCGAGAGGAGGAAGAGCCTTTGCCGATCGGGTTTGGCTGTTGGGGATATTCCTCGGAAGGGGTTTTGATGAGGGGGGGAGGGGGGAGGGTTTGAGAAGGAAGAAGGAAGAGTGGGTGGAGGGAATGAGAGGGAAGAAGGGGAGGAGTGAGGGAGGGTGTGAAATGAAAGAAGGGAGGGAATGAGAGAGAGTAAGAGGGAGGGTGGGAGGGAGGGAATGAAAGGGAGTATGGGAGAGGAGAAGGAGAGGGGGAGAGAGGAAGAATTGCCTGATTTCCTGATACATGGATGAATGAGAGAGACAGACAGACAGACAAACAGACAGACAGACAGACAGACAGACAGACAGACAGACAGACAGACAGACAGACAGACAGACAGACAGACAGAATATGAGAGAGAGAGAGAGAGAGAGAGAGAGAGAGAGAGAGAGAGAGAGAGAGAGAGAGAGAGATAGAGAGATAGAGAGATAGAGAGATAGAGAGATAGAGAGAGAGATATAGAGATATAGAGATATAGAGATATAGAGATATAGAGATATAGAGATATAGAGATATAGAGATATAGAGATATAGAGATATAGAGATATAGAGATATAGAGATATAGAGATATAGAGATATAGAGATATAGAGATATAGAGATATAGAGATATAGAGATATAGAGATATAGAGATATAGAGATATAGAGATATAGAGATATAGAGAGAGAGAGAGAGAGAGAGAGAGAGAGAGAGAGAGAGAGAGAGAGAGAGAGAGAGAGAGAGAGAGAGAGAGAGAGAGGGAGAGAATAAGAGAGAGAATATTAGAGAGAATATTAGAGAGAATAAAAGAGAGAGGGAGAGAATAAGAGAGAGAAAATAAAAGAGAGAGGGAGAGAATAAGAGCGAGAATATGAGAGAGAATAAAAGAGAGAGGGAGAGAATAAGAGAGAGAGAAAGAGAGAGAGTAAAGGGATGTCTCGTGGTCGTTGCCAAGACAAACGCGGCGTCTCCATTTTTTGAGATTAAAGGCCAAGGAAGTGCAGTCGCGATGTTTTCTTTTCTTTTTACTTTTTTCTGTTTTTCCTTTTTTTCTTTCGTTTTTGAGTGACGTACCCCGAGCGAGGGCATATACAGGAGACAGCTGTAATTATGAAGAATTAACAACTGTGTCACCATGTTAGGCAGGGGGATGCCAGCCTTAGCCTTCACACACTCTTGTTTTTGCTTAAATTTTGTTGCTTTTGCCTCTGTTTTTGTTGCTTCTTTAGTGTTGTTTTTGTTGCTGTCTTTGTTTCTTTTTTGTTTGTTTCTCTTTGAGTTGCTTTTGCTTGTTTTCATTGCTTTTTCATTCTTGTTTTCGTTGCCATTCGTTTTTTTGTTGTTATTTCTTCTCTTCTGTTTGTGTTGCTTGTGTTTGTATTCGTGTGTATTTACTTTCTTTAATCTAAATTAAGTGCTTTTACTCTTTATCATCGCGTTCGTGTGATTATTTTTTTTCTAAACTGCATTGCAAAATTAATGATTGAAGTTTGGTTTGCTTACTTTTCTATGCGTGTGTGTGTGTGTTTGTGTCTTTCTATGTGTGGATGTTTGTTTATGTGTGTGTGTATGTGTCTGCGCGTGTAGTTGCAGTGTCTCTTATCTGTATGTACAATCATGTTATTGCAGACACAAACCCACACTGCCATGCTCGACCACAATAACAAGCCAGGGACACGCGTCTAATTATCCCTAAGAGCAACTCTGGATGTTTCAAACACGTGCATAAATACATGCATATATACACGCATGTACACATTCACACACACACACGGAGCGTTTACACCTATGGATACATACACACTTACCCACACATCCAGACATTCACTCATTCTCTCGTTCTCATTCTCGCTCTTGCTCTTGTTCGCTCTCACTCTCATTCACTCACTCACTCTCATTCACTCACTCACTCTCATTCACTCACTCACTCTCATTCACTCACTCACTCATTCACTCACTCACTCTCATTCACTCACTCACTCTCATTCACTCACTCACTCTCATTCACTCACTCACTCACTCTCATTCACTCACTCACTCACTCTCATTCACTCACTCACTCTCATTCACTCACTCACTCTCATTCACTCGCTCATTCACTCACTCACTCTCATTCACTCACTCACTCTCATTCACTC
>NC_061828.1:17966508-17969008 GCF_019202785.1 Penaeus chinensis | reverse complement strand
GTATCGCAATTGCTGTAGGCTTTGCAGTATGGACCAGAGCGCGAGACATAGGGACCCGGGACAGGAAATGTGATATATGCTAATAAAGATGTGAGCCTACGTTTGAAGTTCGTATTGAGTGAGAGTGCATGGGCATAAAAGTTCGGAGTGTATCACTCTAAACTGCAGTACAGTAGCCTTTGTCCGTCCACAACAGTGGCGTCTAGTTCCAGGATTCATCCCAGTTTTGCCTAAGTATACATTAATCCCTGGTATAATCATGACCGTGTCAGTCTATTGTGTGTGCGTGAGCTTAGTTTCCCCCGTGGCTTTGTTAGTAGCGTGCGCTGTGTACTTCCCTTTGTGTGGGTCGTTGGTATTCTCGGCTCTGCCTACTTACTCACCTGTATGTCGGTCTAATGATGTGTGCGCGTTTGTCTGCACCGAGATTAGGATCGTGTATCTATCACCGGTGCAGTATGTGCAATTACGGAAAGGGTCGGCCTTCATTAACACATTTGTGGTTTTGAAGTGTGTTTAGTGTTTATGAGGTACCTTCCTGGAATAGTTGCCCGAGCAGTGGGGTCTCATGAACCCTGGACCAACCCCTTCCCCCTGCCCTTCCTCAGGTCGAAATTAAGGGTTGGATATGCTTCGCGTACGTTAATAGTGAGTCCTAAAGTTTAATAGTGCGTGGCGGGGGTTGTTAAAGCGATGATTCAGCCGTTACAGGGGCGGCTGGAAAGGACGCTACTTGGAGGAGGATGCCACAGTGTGCTCAAAGGGGAAAGGGAAAGGGAGGAGAGGAAAAGGGAATGGAGGGGAGGGGGCTCCATTCCCTTGGGACTGGGAAGGAACGAGTACCGGCGAAGGTAAAATGTACAAGCTAAAACGCACAGGAGAGAGAGAGGGGGGGCGGGATTGTAGCTAGGGTAAAATGCGTGTCCTAGACCGGGGAGCTCGGAAGCGGAGGGATGCAAATGATACAAGTGAGGATAGGCGAAGAGGCCGAGCAATGAAGAGGTAAGGGGTTGTGTAAGTAAACACGGGTCGATATGCGAATGAAGAGCTGAGGTAGGAGTATCACGCGCTGCTCCTGAAGTTTCCTCGGCCTCCCCTCCTCAACTTCTGTCGGCTTAAGGAGGAGGATGTGGAAACAACTTCGTAAATGGATGATGGGTCTAAACCGTGTATGGTTTGTTGCATAACATATCTTGTAGGTTTTAATATTCGTATGAGGTTTATTTCCTCCGCTGCTCCTTTTTGCGTCATGTTCGTCGCATCCCCAGTGCCAAGGCTTGTGCAGGAGCGTGTCCAGAAGTCGTGCCAGAAAGTCAGACCACGCGCGCTCCACCATGCAGCCCGACCTCTCGTCCAGGGTATTTTCTCCCACCTTTTTCCCCGGTCGCCCACGTCCTCCCGGCAGGGGAAGGTGAATGAAGTGCGTAGGGCCGACCGGGTAGCGTGGCGGCGGCGGCGGTGCGGCGTGAAACACTCTTGGCACTGGCACCGCCGATGCAATGCCGTGCCGCGACGGTGCTCTTACCGGAAGTGATATGTTCTATGGCAGCAATGCGAGTCTGGCCCTCGCGCGGCGCTGCATAAACAGTGGCGGCTGCGTAGACGGAGGCTTGTTGTTCGAGGGAATAAATCTCGCGGATGCCTCGAGGAGCGCGGCCGGTGACAGCAGTCGTAAGTCTTCACACTGCGAAAAGACCCGTCCGTGTTGGTCGCCCTTCACGCCGCCGAGGGGACAACGCTGGCGCCGTTCCAGACGCGGCAGCCGAACGCCCGCCGCGGTTGTGGCATTCATGGGTCAGGAGGGCATGCCTGCAGACGTGTTCTACGGCAGGGGATGCCTTCGTGGATGCCAGTGTTTATTATCTCTCATTCTTTTCCTTTTCTTTTTCATTTTGAGTGAAATAGAGTTCACGTGCCATGTTCTCTTTTCTAACGTCAGCTGGGCACCCGGTAATGAGTTATATATTAGTTATGTTGTTTTTTACTCCCCTGCTTGATAGTTGGCATTAGTGTGTATTAGCTTTATATGCCTTGTATGCAAAGGTCGTCATCAGCCTGAAATAACCTTTAATAATAGTCAATGGCCAGTAATTGAGGCTCAACGAGCACTGTAATCGGCATCGGAGTTCATGGCCGGCTGTGGTGACCCCGCACACTCGTGACCCAGGTCGATGCCGTGCCAGATGCGACGCAGTGCCACTGCATCCCCTCTCCTGACACGCCCGCTGTCGCACCTGCCCAGCCCCCTCCCATCTTCCATCCCCTCCCCTCCCCTCCCCTCCCCTTTCCTCCCCTCTCCTCCCCCCCCTCGATTCCTCTCCCCCCTCTTGCTTACCTCGTCCCCCGAGTGTAAATATTAATCATCTTTTCCTGGCGTGCATACCCATCTTAAAGAGACGCCTTCCTTTCCCCTGCTGCTGTTTTTGACGTCATAGTGCTTGCCGCCCCCCACCCCCCCCACCTCTCTCTCTCTGTCTCTCTCTCTCTCTCTCTCTCTCTC
>NC_061828.1:17956508-17959008 GCF_019202785.1 Penaeus chinensis | reverse complement strand
GAAGTTTGCGGAAATTTCGTTTTTCCTTTTTATCTTTCTTTACCTCTTCTTGTTGCGGGTCAGGGCTGTTCCTCGGTCCCTTTCCCCTCGCCTCCGTCCCCGCCCCTATCCCTGTCTCCGCCCCTTCCCCAGTCCCTACTCCCGCCCCCTATTGGTGACTGTGTGTGGCTCTGGATAATGGTGCTATTACGGCGTTAACGCTATTAGCTGCTATTATCTGGATCCGGTGTCGGGAGGCCGTCGGGGTCGGAGTTCGAGTGCCGAGGACCGAGTCTCTTGCGTCGCGGAATTTCCTTGGGTGATATTCGCGAGAGATTTCCGAATAGAGGCCTGGTCTTAGCGTTATCGGCGGGCCTTACGTGTATGGGGATCCGCTGTGCCGGGAAGGGGGGGGGGGGGGGGGTTGGGGGGGGGGGGGGGGGGGTGGGGGGGGTGGGGGGGTGGGTTGGGGGGGGGGTTTATTCCCTAAGTTACATCCGCCTTTAATCGTTCTCTTTCTGCCCTTTTTCCCCTGTCCTTTTCTTCTCTTCTCTCTCACTCCTCTCTCATCTCTCTCACGCCTCTCGTCTCTCGTTCCTCTCTCTCCTCTCTCCTCTCCTTCCTCTCCTCTCTCCCCTTCTCTCTCGTCTCTCTCCTCTCTCTCGTTCTTCTCTCGTTCTCATCTCGTTCTTATCCCCCTCTCCTCTCCTCTCCTCCCGTTCTCCCATCTCGTTCTCTCTTCTCTCTCATCTCTCCTCTCCTCCAAACAACCCCCTCCCCCTCTCTCCTCCTCTCTCTCTCCTTCCCTCTCTCTATTATTTTTTTTTTTTTTTTATCCCTTTCCTCTCCTCTCTTTTCCTCTCTCTCTCTCTCCTCCTCGTTATCTCCCTCTTTTCGTCTCTCTCCTCTCTCTCGTATCTCCTCTCTCTCGCATCTCTTTCGTTCTCTCTCCTCCTCACCTCTCTCGTTCTCTCTCTCTCCTCTCTCTCTCTCTCCCTCCTCTCCCTCTCTCCTCTCTTTTCTCTCCCGCTTACTCTCTATCTCTCCTCTCTCTCTCTCTCCCCCTCTCTCCTCTCTCTTCCCCACTCACACTCCTCATCTCTCCTCTCTCTCTCTCCCCATCTCTTCTCCTCCTCTCTCTCTCCTCCTCTCTCCTCTCCTCCTCTCTCTCTCTCTCAACTCTCCCTCTCATCCTCCTCCTATCTCTCTCTCTCCCTCCTCTCTTTTCCTCCTCTCATCGCCTCCTTCCTCACTCTCCTCTCCCTCTCTCTCTCTCATCCTCTCTCTCTCTCCTTCCCCTCTCCTCTCTCCTCCTCCTCCCCTCTCTCTCTCTCTCTCTCTCTCTCCTCTCTCTCTCTCACTCGCTCCTCTCCATCGACCTCTCTCTCTCTCTCCTTTCCCCTCTCCCCCTCCGTCTCACTCTCTTCTCTCGTCTCTCTCTCTCTCTCTCACCGTCCCTTCTCCTCCCCCCTCTCTCCCCCTCTCTCCCCCTCTCCCCCCCCTCTCCCTCTTTCCCTCTCCCCTCTCCCCCCCCTCCCCCTCTCCCCACCCTCTCTCCTCCCCTTTCATTTCTATCTTCTTCCTCTCTCATCTCCTCTCTCTCTCCTCGACCCACTCTCTCTCCCCTCCTCCCCTCCTCCCTCCCCTCCCCCCTCCCTACTCTCCCCTCTCCCCCCATCCCCCTCCCTCCCTCCCTCCTCCCTCCCTCCCTCCCTCCCTATCCCTATCCCCATCCCCTCCTTTCTCTCTTCCTCTCATTCCCCCTCTCCCTCTCCTTTCCTCTCCTCTCCTTTCTCCTCTCTCATCTCTCCTCCTTCTCTCTCTCTCTTTTTTCTCTTCCTCTCTTTCTCTCTTTCTCCAGTCTTTCCCATCTTTCGCTCGTTTCTTCTTTTTTCTTTCTCTTTCCTCTCTCTCTTCCTCTCCTCCCCTCTCTCATTCTCCTTTTCTCTCTCTCTCCTCTCTCTCTCTCACTCATCCTCTCCTCTCACTCTCTCTCTCTCTCTCCCTCCCACCCCTCCCCTCTCCATCCTCCTCCCCCTCCCTCCTCCTCTCCTCCTCCTCCCCTCCTCCTCCCCTCCTCCCCCTCCTCCCCCTCCTCCTCTCCCCCCTCCTCCGCACCCGCCTCCTTTCCCCTCCCCTCCCCCTCCTCCTCCTATCCCTCCCCTCCCCCTCCTCCTCCCTCCCCCTCCTCCTCCTCCCCCTCTCCTCCTCCTCCTCCTCCTCCCTCTCCCTCCTCCTCCCTCCTCCTTCCTCCCCCTCCTCTCCCCCCCCCCCTCCTCCTCCTCTCCCACCCCTCCTCCTCCTCCCCCCTCCTCCCTCCCCCCCTCCTCCTCCTCCTCCTCCACTCCTCTCCTCCTCCTCCTCCCCTCCCTCCTCCTCTCCCCTCCTTCCGCTCCCTCCTCCTCCCCTCCTCCCCCCTTTTCTTCCTCCCCTCCTCCTTTTTCCCTTTTCCTTCTCCTCCCCCTCCTCCACCGCCACCCCTCCCCCCTCCTCCTCCGTCTCCTCCTCCTCCTCCTGCTCC
>NC_061828.1:17949008-17951508 GCF_019202785.1 Penaeus chinensis | reverse complement strand
AATGAAAAGGCCAGAAGAGCTGATGGAGTATTTTTTCCTCTGTGCATTTATGTCCGGCGAAGATACGAGTTAATGTGGCTGTTACTATCACTGAGCGACAAGTATGAGTGACTGTAAGCAGATATCATTTGGCTAGAGTGAAAGCATGCATGCAACATTTTCAAGTGACGCAAGCGCAGGCATTCCGAGAACGAAAGTCTTCAGTTGACGTTGCATTAGGATTAAAAGCGATATGATGTTTTAGTCAGTTAGTTTTATTTTATTAATTTGGGGTCGGTGTTCGGAATCCAGTCTTTCTGTTGGGTGAAGAGAATTTTGGCGTATTTTAAGGGATAGTGGATTTAGTTTGTGAAAATATTGTGACTAGCGTTTTAAATTCAGTTTAAAGCCAACGGAAATATGAATAGACAGTACTCTCTCTGGCGCCCCCTCCCCCATTTCTCTCTCTCTCTCTCTCTCTCTCTCTCTCTATCTCTCTATCTCTCTATCTCTCTATCTCTCTATCTCTCTATCTCTATCTCTATCTCTATCTCTATCTCTATCTCTATCTCTATCTCTATCTCTATCTCTCTCTCTCTCTCTCTCTCTCTCTCTCTCTCTCTCTCTCTCCCTCTCTCTCTCCCTCTCCCTCTCCCTCTCCCTCTCCCTCTCCCTCCCTCCCTCCCTCCCTCCCTCCCTCCCTCCCTCCCTCCCTCTTTATCTCCCTCTTTCTCTCTCTCCCTCCCTCTCTCTGTCTCTCTCTCTCTCTCTCTCTCTCTCTCTCTCTCTCTCTCTCTCTCTCTCTCTCTCTCTCTCTCTCTCTCTCTCTCTCTCTCTCTCTTCTCTCTCTCTCTCTCTTTCTCTCTCTCTCTCTCTCTTTCTCTCTCTCTCTCTCTCTCTCTCTCTCCTCTCTCTCTCTCTCTCTCTCTCTCTCTCTCTCTCTCTCTCTCTCTCTCTCTCTCCTCCCTCCCTCCCTCCCTCCCTCCCTCCCTCCCCTCCCTCCCTCCCTCCCTCCCTCCCTCTCCCTCCCTCTCTCCCTCTCCCCCTCCCTCGCCCCCTCCCTCTACCCCTCTCTCGCCCCCTCCCTCCCTTCCTCCCCACTCCCTCTCCTATTTCTTTTTTCTCCCCCCATTTCGCCCTCGTTATACAACTCCTGAGGAGAGGTCGCCGTAGGTCAGATGCCTTGGCCTTGGAGCGCCCTCCCGAAGCCCCAACTGCCGAAGGTCACATAGTACTAGCAAGATAATGGAGACAAGTTCCTAAGGCTTCATCTGTTCGCAACGTAACGCGCACAATCTGTATATGGTACGTTTTTTTATGTGTTTGGCCGTGGCGTACAGTTGCGATGCGATGCTGATGGAACCGACGTAACCAAGAACCGGTGGATCCTATACGGGGTGGCTGCGAAGAGCCGGGGATTTTATTGGTGTTTTAGAAAGTGATGTGTAAACAAGCAGGTAGGCCGCGCGAGGTGTTGATATGAGGCAGATGAAGTGGATCATCTCGGGGGCGGCGGGGCGGCGAGATAATTATATGATTGCGATAGGCGAAGGCAGGTGTGAGGGCGGCGGGCATGTTGACCAGGTGACGCGGGTCGGGGCGCGGACCACACCTGCTGTGACCGTCGCTGCGACCGCCTTCTCCCCTGGTTTCTTTGGTCGAACTCTTTTGTGTAGTGAAATACAAAAGGAAGGGATAATGCTTGGTGTTTTATTGTAGACTGTTGATCTCTCGTGAGGAATGAGTGGGGAACGCAGTTGGGCAGAAAGAGCGAGAGAGCTGCTGGCACACGGCGGGTACCTGGGAGAGGGTTAGGAAGCGGCGCTGTATCCTGAGGGAGCAATTACAGGCGTTGGGGCGATCACGGCATGGTGCAGGGCGAGGGCGAGCACAGGTGGCAACCAGGCAGACGGCAGCTGGCACACGCGAAGCCTCCACACGTGCGCGCGGCGCTCCTTCCTCACCTGCACGCCGCAGCCGCACACGCTACCTTACCTGAAGGGGCCGAGGGGTGCAGAGCGAGCAGGGAAGGATTTCGGTAATATTGCGATCTTTCCCATTCCAGGGAACAGCAACAAACAGTGATGCTCGTCCATTGTTTACCTCGTGACTAATGATCGCGCGCCTCGGCTTCATCGCACGCGTTCGAGCGTGTCTATAAATACACCGGGATTTATACCCTGTGCCGCGAGATCACGGGCCTTTCACGACAGTGCTTTAAGAAGTATATTATGTATTTATGATCATACCCTAGCACTAAAGTTGGAGATAATCTTCTGCGGGAGCTCGCATAACAGGAAAAGGGAAAACCCACGTCTGACAAATGTCCACCAGGATTGGCTGAACTGCGCCAGTGCGCTTGCTGCTGCGGAAAATGCGTTGAACATATCACAACTAGAGCTCGCGCGCAGCCTCGAGGATGACTAATAGAACAAAAAGAGAAGGCACAGAAAATGACACCAAGGTTAAGCTGTATCTCGATCATGATTAAGGTCAAGAGAAGGCAGGCGAGGCCGTCTTG
>NC_061828.1:17924008-17944008 GCF_019202785.1 Penaeus chinensis | reverse complement strand
TGCCCTTTGAAAATTTTTGTGTACTTAGAGGAGCGCTCACCTACAGATGCCACAGGCAGTATCACAGTCGAGCGGCGTGGGCATGGGCGGGCGAAGGCAGGCGCCCCGAGGGACGGCGGCAGATGACAGCAGCAACCGCGGCGGACGTTGGCGAGGCAGCGGAGCGCCCGGCACCGGCCACGGATATGAACTCTCACAAGATCTTGCAGATATGCGTCTGGAGATGCTGGAACGCAGGTACGTATCGTTTCCCCTTTGTGATATTTACTGCTGGTTTACTACAGTAACTTGGTGTTGGTTAAGGTAAGAATATGCCTGCAATGCTTTATTAACCTTCGTTTTGCTCGTGCAGGTATGGTGGCGAGGTAGCGCGACGGGCGGCGGTGACCATCCAGAGAGCCTACCGACACTATGCCATGTACAAAAAGTTCCGCTCCATCACTGCCACAGCCAAAGCACAGGAGAAGCGCCTCTCGCGGAGGTTCACCGTGGACGTGCCCGAGTGGAATGACACCTCCAATCAGCACTATCACGATGCGGAACACTTTATCCGCTCAGAATTTGATCAGCTGCAGAGAAATCTGAGTGCCACAGGTGGGTCTCTTGCGCTCTTTTGTAAAACAAGGATAGTGTGTTTTGGCGTAGATTTTGGTTTCATTGCAGTTTGTTCATCCATGTAAAGTGTGCCTTTAAATATTAAGAGTGTGGGTAGTCGTGTACTAAGTGATTTCTACCGATAGTGTACGGCGAGGGAAGACGGCCCGCCCGGTCGCTGTCCCTGCGCGACACGCCAAGGACGACCACCCCGGCCACCTCTACGACGTCCACGCGAATACAACAGGACAACCATGACCTTCACGACACGCTGGCGGCCATGAATGACAGTTCCCTTTACTGCCATGTGTCAGCTCACTCTCCTCTCACGCCGACCTCCACGCCCACCCCGGCGCCCACGCACGCGAGGAACGGCTCTGGCGACTACCAGCACCAAGGCGACGTCGCCTCATACGCCTCCTCCAGGGATATCAAGTACATCTCGTCGGATGAGGGTGGCTTCGTAAGTACTGATTTTTTATATAGGATTTTCTCTTATCCTGAAACTTCCCATGAATATCGCATCAAAGATATCATTCTAATGCTACATTAAGTGGGGTGTTATATCACGTGCTAATGTGTTAGCGTATTTCTTCCTCCTCCAACAGGGAAGTCAGGACAGTGCAAACATGGCCCGTTTGACGGTGGTCAATCAGAGGCGAGGAGTTGGGCGTGGCAAGAAGATCCCGCCAGAGGTCCCCCGACGCTCGTCTTCCATAAAGTCCAGCGAGAGCAGTGGTAGTGTGGACAGGTCGGTATCACAATGAAATATTATTGACATTTGATTATGATTGACATATTGCTAGGGTGTTTAATCTACTTATTGCCATTACTGATATTACCATGGTTCATTTTGTAGTTGGTTTAGAGGCGTCGATGGTGTTTTCATTATCTTTTTAATATTTTAATATGAAATCAGGAATCTCCTACCAGGAAATATAATAGTTCATTCCTTTGCAGTGCTGCGGCGCTGTCAACAGCCAACCACAGAGTACAGTGTCATCCACCATCTTTGACACCACCTTCATCTACTCCCTCGTCCCTCACATCAGAAGGAGGGCACAGTGACAGGGGCGCACTTAGAAGGTAAGCAATTGTTATTTAAAACCATAATGTTATAACTGATTATTTGTGTGTGCATAAGTAACAAGGCGAGTATTTTTCCTTGTAGTGTGTAAGTTTAATTGTATTTTTACAGAACTAATTACTCCTTATTACACAGGTCTGCAGACAATGGCTCTCTGTCCAGCGTTCAGTCCTCAGGCTCGGACTCTTCACTGTCTCAATCCACATCTGATCGCGCTACTCCCCTATCAACCCATGACCAAGTTGATAATTCAGACTACCATCCCACTTCCCCAATATGGAAGCGCAAGAATCAGGTAGAGAACTTAATTTCCAACTTTTCTGCATTCTAAAAGTTGATTTTTGAATGGTTGCAACTCATCTATTGCATGATTCTCAGTTTTGTTTTCTCAGAATGAGGCCATAATGTACTGTACTTTCAAAGGGCTGTCTGTGAAATTTGCAACGTCAACAGAAGACATTCAGCTAGTCTATTTTTACAATTATATGATTTATTCTTTGATTCAGTTTTGCTTTCAGCTTTGATTTAAAGAGTAATGAATGAATCATCTCACATTTTTGTTTCAAGTTCTTTTTTTGCTACCGAGAAAATTGACTCAGCTCTCAATAGTGTTCTTAGTGAGTGATCTGTTTAACATCTGAGTTTTCATCTGAGGCTCTAGTAGCTGTAAGATGGACCATAAATGTGCAGCAGAACCAAAAAGAAAATGAGTTTCACAATTCCACCAGCAGATGAGCACAAGTGAGGTCATCTATGACGATAAGCGGTTGAGCAACATCAGCGAAAACTCAGAAGATTCCCTGCAGTCCCATTCCTCGGAAGGAATGACTTACTCTCAAACCATCCCCTCACAGATCCCACACTCTGCACGCTACGCTCATGCTCATTATACCCATACTCCTCACATGCCCAAGGTAGAGTAGACAACTCTTTTATTTAGTTCATATTCCATAAGGCCACAATTACACAGTTTTAAGTTTGGTTTTTATTTCTTTTCTTTCTTTTTTTTAATTTTTTTTTTTTTTTTTTTTTACTTTTCAATCTTTTCCCAGCATATGTTTGCCATGTGTCAATATTTATGTCACAGTAATTTTGTTTTCTGTCCACAGTAAGAAATTAAAGGAATTAAGCTGTAAATATCACATATTGCCTGTAAAATTAACAATCTTATAAACAAACAGGTGCCAGAAGTTGTTCGAAAGAGACAATATCGTGTTGGCCTGAATCTCTTCAACAAGAAACCAGAGAGAGGTGTGACCTACCTGATAGGACGAGGCTTCTTAGAAAATTCCCCTCAAGCTGTAGCCAAATTCTTATTAACAAGAAAAGGTTTAAGCAAGCAGATGATTGGAGAATATCTTGGCAATCTTCAGAACAGCTTTAACATGGCTGTACTTGAGTAAGTAAACCTTTTATTTGGTCTTTTTATGAGATTTTCTTTTTAATGTATTTTGGAAATTTTCAATATAAGATGAACCTTATAGACATAGATATTAATCAGTATTGTTCCAATGATACAGGTGTTTTGCACAAGAGATCGACCTGTCAGGTATGCAGGTAGACGTGGCTCTGCGTAAGTTCCAGACACACTTCCGAATGCCAGGAGAAGCACAAAAGATTGAACGCCTCATGCAGGTGTTTGCTCAGCGGTATTGTCAGTGCAACAGAGACATTGTGGCAAAGCTAAGAGATCCTGAAACCATTTTTGTCTTAGCTTTTGCCATTATTATGCTTAACACAGATCTTCATACTGCATCCATGAAACAAGAAAAGAGAATGAAGCTTGAGGATTTTATTAAGAATTTGAGAGGTAATTTTTTTTCTTCTGAGCACATGTGCAAGTAATACAAAATGGGCATTCTAACAGTAAAGACAATACATTTTGGAGAGCAGTGTTTGAAAAAATGTTATATTTTGTCACCTTTTTTTGTTGTTGTTACCCTAGAATGTTGTTATTTTTATATTTTTGTCATGTCTTTTAGGTTGCATAGATTTTAATGTACATCAAATTGCCAACATAATGTCAGTTATTGAATTCTGTATACACAGGTATTTTTGATCATTTGCACATCTAATTATATTTTGTGATTGACAGGTATTGATGATGGGTATGACATTGAGCGTGAAATGTTGGAAGGAATGTATCAGCGCATCAAGGCCCAGGAGTTCAGACCTGGTCATGATCATGTCACCCAGGTTCTAAAGGTAAAAAGGCCCTTTAGCAGTGACCTGTGATTTTATTTTAAATAATACACAAAATTCTGTGCTTAAAGAAATGTTACTTTATCCACTGTGTATTAATGCAATCTCCCTATTCTACAGGTACAACAGACGATGGTAGGTAAGAAACCAAACTTGGCTCTACCTCACCGTCGCCTTGTTTGCTACTGCCGACTTTATGAAATTCCTGACGTCACCAAGAAGGAGAGAGTTGGAGTCCACCAGCGTGAAGTCTTCCTCTTCAACGATCTATTGGTTGTTACAAAGATTTTCTCAAAGAAGAAAAATTCTGTCACGTACACCTTTAGGCAAAGCTATCCTCTTGCTGGTCTTGTGATATCCACAAAGGAGGTGCCGCGTAAGTAGTGCTTTTCCTTCTAATGGGGTTAAAATTAGCTTGTGAGTATATACTCAATGTTTATGTAACTATAAATTCTAATGTAGGTAATGATCAGGAGAATTAGTAAACCTAAAAATGATTTTTTTCTTTCCAGATTATCCATATCTCATGGAAGTACGTCAAAGAGTTGATAACAAAATCTTGATTATTTTCAATGCGCGGAATGAGCATGATCGCACCAAATTTTGTGAGGATCTGAAAGAGAGTGTATGTGAAATGGATGAGATGGAATCTTTAAGAATTGAGGGTGAGCTGGAGAAGCAAAAAGCTTCTTTGAGGGCATCACGGCCCAACTCCACAACTGAAAACAGAGACTCCGGAGTTGCTGATATGGAGCTAATGACTACAAATGAGAAGAATGGAACATTGAAATCAGATTCCACTTTGAAGAGATCAGCTCTAAGTAACTCACTATTGGACATCCATGAGGCTGGTAAGTTACATCATGATTAATTTGCATGGAAGTCATAAATATTATAATTTGAAAATATGTACAAATTTACTAACTCAGGCACTAATTATAATAACTTATTTGTAAATTTGTCGTAAAAACTAATCACTTAGAATTAATTTTTTTAAGTAAATATATTACAAGACCAGTAGTTTTACACAAGTCTACTGTACTTTGTCATAATTAGTGATAATAAAAATTGATGTCAAGGTTAAGTCATTAAACTTCTGTAGATTATATTCTTACTAACTATAGTAAAAACTAGAGCTGTACCAAAATAGTATTATAGCAAGTTTAAAGTAGTTGAAAAGGTGATAAAAGTTGAAGTTCAGAAGTATTTCCTCATTTTAACATTTAGGCCATATAGTTGTAGTTTAGAATGCCATTTTTGCACAGCCGAATTACCATTTATCATAAAATGCATGTGCAATATTTAATTTTTTTCATGTCACAAAATAGAAAAAACTATGAAAGCACATTATTTACTTGTTTATTTTTATAAATCACACATTTTTTTTTTAATTTTCATAAACATAAGCTAAAAGATGAATATAACATATTGCTATGCCAAATCTAGAATGTATATTCTTCAAAAAATTGTTAAGTTCAAGTAGATTTAGTGTAAAAGTAGGATAACCTATAGATGGCATCTTTAATACATAATTGAAGATGTTTAACTTATTCACCAAGCACTTCCACAATAGTTCTATATATAGATATAAGGCATATTTTGCTCCCGATGCACATGTATTGCCCACCTCCCTTACCACAGTTCAACCACCACTGCACTTACAGTAACTGGTGTACTGTAGTTCACCTCAGTATAATTTGAAGTATCCACTAGATACTAGCACATTTTGAAGAGCTGCACTGCTTGTTATTGTATTCAGTATAATAGATTACTGGAGAGTACTGGACTTATTGCAGTAATTGTAGCATTTGTATTATTTACAGAGTAAAGCATAACTAAACTAATCTAATGTATCACAATAGTAAAATTTGGAAATAAAGTATTTATAAATAGACATTAAAAAAAATAAGAATAGAATTTATGAAAGCCAAATTGCTTAATATTTTGAAAATAAAATTTTATGATCAATGATGTTCTACAAAATGGTGTGCAGTGGTGTAAGTGGTGGTGTGGTTCACAGAAGGTGGTGGGCGGTCAGTGCGTCGGGGCAGTGTTGGCTCCCTCGACTCTGGCATGTCTGTGTCCTTCCAGTCCACTAGTGCCTCCAATGAAACATCTCCTGCCAGTGGTCCTCAACAACCTGTCACCACCAGTGCCAGCCAGGGAGACCTACAACAGCATCAGCAACGGCGTTCTCTGACCTCAAATTCATCCTTCCTTGGTCAACTGTTCAGACCTCGTAGAACCTCACGTCCTGAGCTAAATATTTCAGGAGTGGAGGTGTGACAGTTACATGAGCAACCTCATTTTTCATCTTCCACATAGGCATAGATGATCATGGGCAAGTCAGGTTGTATCTAGCCATATTCTAGTCTTTCAAGTGTACACACATGCATTCCAAATGGATCAGTGAGGATGAAGAAGCCCAGACCATCTATTCTGTAACTTGTCCTACGTACCTCATACTATGTATGTGTACAGAGGCATTGGTACTTATGTAATTTAGTAGCTGTTATAAGAAACTAAACAAATTATACAGTGCCATTTAGTCAGATGTAGTCACACGTATATAACCCTGTGTAAAATACATTGTATATAAGTCATGTTAAAATAATAATCTGTGTAATATATACCTAATCCCACACTTAAATAAGTAATTGAACTTGTCCCAGACTGAGGCATCTATGTCTCCAGGCATTTTAGCATAGCAACTGCTAGTCTAAAGATATCAGGATTTCAAAGGATATCCAGAATATAATTTATAATTTTATTCAGTGTAATGTGTGCACAACAGTTAATGCAGATAGCAAGGTACAGTTTAGTTTAATTTAAACTGTATACTTCATTGTGGAAATTGACCTCTAGTCAGCACACTGATTCTGTCAGATGTTTGATGCTTCATAGGCAAATTGTTGGACTGGCTTGACCTTTTGCAATGTACCAGATTACTGATATTACCATAATAAAAACTCACATATAACATTATTGTACATATGGGATATATTGTTATCATTTTGCCAGCTTGATGTACAGGCTGTCTTTCTATGACAAATAAAGATTATGATGCAAAAATATAAACATGAATATTTATTACCCTCTGGAAGCAATTTACCAAATAAATATAAATGAAACACAATCATTTCCATACTATATATATTTGTATAGTTATATTTACATTTTTCATTTCCTTCCTCCTCTTAGCAAGAATAATGCTAACTGCTCCTTTTCTTCAACTGGAAGACTGGTCAGGGTGTTACTCTGAGCCAATTTTGCCCTCTTTGCTTCTTTGAGCTTCATGTGAGCTTTTCTTTTGCCACTGGAACACAAAACACATTTATGAAATTCAATTATGGATGAATTAATCAAATAATTTAAGTAAGAGGAGAAACTGAATATCTACATACATACCAAATGTACCCACAAAGTAAATCTGATATTTAGTTTTATATTAGACTAATGAGAAGGAAAATATAAAATAGTGAGAAGAGGACTATCAAAGTTTCTGAATTAAATGCTAACTTCCAGCAACTATGTCAAAATATATGAACATACTAATATACAGTAACTTTCTCCCTCAATGTGGGAAATGAAGAAGAAAAAGAAGAAAGGATTTCAGTATATTACTACATAACAAAAGGAGATTCACAATTAAATATGTACTGAAAATATTGCACAAGTCAATAAAATGTTCACATATTCCGGCTTTACTCATTGGTACTGGGTACATGTACTGTGGTTGGTTTTTTAATTTTGTATACAAGTAAATGGATTCACAAAGAGCTTTATCACCAAAAAGTCAATTAGTAAGCCTACTAGCCCAAGGTTTTCTAATGCAATAATTATAATTACTGTTGTTTTCATCATCATTATTATTATAATTATTGACATTATGATAATGCTATTAACCCATTGCTGACGGGCATGCCATGCCATGCCCACCATGAGTTTAATTGTTTTTACACAAAGATGGCTACACTTGTACTAAGTCACCAATGAGCCAGTTACCTGTCTCGCCCGTTTACCCTTTTCTTTAATTTACGTTAACATTTTACGTTATCTTATTTTGCAATTACTAATGTTTATAACATTATAGTAACTATAATGTTTATAACAAAAATAACACCATTTATATTCATACCACTAGTCAAAAATACATTTCCCGCCAATTCAAGGAAAGGTGAAATCAGGTAAGACTAAGCACTAGCAGAGCCATCTATGTGTAGAGACATTTCACAAAAAATATAAAAAATGAGCACAGCATTTTCCCCATTTTTTATTCATTTTCCCTGGCGGCAATGGGTTAATATTATCAACAGATTTTTTTTTCTAAGAGTAAAGGAAAAAGGGTAATCATGTGAGATCATGTAGGACTGTAAGTGACTCCTTGGCAGCTAAGCACTTCTGGAGCTATTTTGTAAACAAAATCAACAAAGAAAACCTGAGGTATGTATACTAGTAGACAAAATATTGATCAGCAAGTGAGGTTTCACTAGTAGTTGGCCCACTTCTGATGTCACTTTTCAAGCAAGGCCTGCTCATCAGAACTTGCCTTTAGTTTTACTTGCATTATAAATATATTTTTATATACATGTATGAATGCAAGTATGTATGAATGCAAGTATGTATGAATGCAAGTATGTATGAATGCAAGTAAGTAAGTAAGTAAGTAAGTAAGTAAGTAAGTAAGTAAGTATGTATGTATAATAATAATAATTAAAAAAAAAAAAAAGTAATGATAAAGGTACATACAAGATAACAGAGGTGATGAACAAGATTCCCTGATAAAAAATAGATAAGAAATGAAAAAGAAACAAACCTTATTTTGACTTTCTTTTCTGGTTCACTTTCTTCACTACTGCTATCATCTTCACTACTTTCAGCAGCACCTCTCCCATCATCACTTTCATCACTGCTCTGTTTAGAAGCCTCGTCATCTGAATCTGAATCAGTCTCTCTCTTCTTATGACTGTAGACCTTGTCAGGGTCAGGAAGGGAGTCAATGATATTCTGAGTCTCTTCGTCAACATCACTCTCTTCGTCTCCTTCCTCCACCATATCTTCAACTTCAATTTTTTCTTCGTCCTTTTTAGCCTTCTCTTTTCTTTTCTTAATTCTGAAAAACAAAAAGATATGATAAAAAGTAGGTGTTATCAGAAATATATCAACATATCCTTTTTTTCCCCCCAAGATCACTATGCAAGACCATGACACTGATGAACTAAATTTCTCTTAATGTAAGGTAAATAATTTTTAATCACCACTGATTTTAAAATCGTAACTCCTTCCTCAAGAAGAAGAATAAAAGCCTCAACTGAAAAAAGTAGCATATTCCTCAAAAGAAACACACAAAATAACTTACTCTTTCTGTTCCTTCTTTTTGCTTGCTTCAAGTTTTCTGTCAATGACATCTTCTTGCTTCATGATCTCTTTCAGTTGAGTAATATTGATTCCACTCCTTTGATCCTCTACCTGCTGGGCAACCTTTGATGTCTGTTGAAAATAACAACAATATATATGTATATTTCTCTAGAAACTTTAAAGAGGTGTGGTTTGGATTTTTTTTTCTCTCTCTTAAACCCCATTTCTTTTTCTTTCACTAGAATAGTTACCACCTCAATGTACATAGAAACCTGCACTACCTATGCCTTCCCTCCAAGACAGTGTGGACAACTAGCATATATGTTTTCATGCCACAGATGCACCAGGTTTGGTTTGTGGCTTTGATACAGATTTGCATAAGGGATTAAGGCCTCAGCACTATTGAAGATTGAAGCACTATAGACTGACCAGAGTGAGATCATACAAGTGTGATAAATTTATCCCTGTGATATCACCATTCTAGGGATGACATGGCACACATGCCATTCAGAGGTAAAGGGTTAACCTTGCAAACAAAAGTAACAAGCATAAACACCCACAATAATATATCAGAAGTTTTCTGTTCATGCAATATCAATCAAAATACTCAACTTAATTCTACATAATGACTTAACTAGTACCAAACTTTTCAGTTGAATTCCACTGTCATCCTCACTCATAAATATTACTTAGTGACACATGCTAACTTACAAAGCTATCAAAATCAATATGAAACAGACATTAAGCATAAAAAAGTAAAGTAAGTCACCTAATAATGATATACATAGACTATCAAAGATGACAATAATTATGAAGTGAAAATACAATATTTATATTATAAGGTAATAATTATGAAGGGAAAATACAATATTTATATTATAAGGAAGTAATAGTACTACAAGAGGAATGTTGCAGTAATACATCAGCTGTCGAAAGAAGTATCCTTCAGCCTCAGATATATATAATATCTCATCATCAATATCCACTAAATAATATTGTAAGATCTTCTCTCAACCAACAATACAGTGCAAACCTATCCTCTCATCTGAGCTACAGTGATTGACTACTTACAAAATGAATAATGACAACTATAACTGGAAGTGTCTCGTAACTTTTATAATGAAATTCCACCATAACACTATGTTATAAGTTTTATATGTGTATTATAAAATGACTGAGTAATAGCAAGCCATTTAAACTATATCATCTTTAATGAAACAAACAAATAAATATAAAATATAGCTCCACAACATTAACTAATCTTACCTGCTCTTTTTCGGGGTTCTTCACCTCCACACCCTCTTCGTTGAACACAATTTTGGTGTTGAGGACAATGTTCTTCTTCATTAGCTTTTTGACGACAGCTTGCTTGGTCAGTGGCTTTTTCTTCGAACTGACAACAAGAAGGTCTTCTGGGAATGATGCAGATTCTGACTCCTCCTCCTGTCCCATTTCATCTTGTTCTTTCTTGGTGCTTGTTAAGAAGTCCTCCTCATCAATGTCATCTGCAGTGTCAATAATTGGGGTAATGATGAGAGTAATAGAGGCTGATGATGATGATGGTAATGATGACAGTAGTACTGCAATAATTACTTCAAATACTCAAGCAAAGGTACTTCACATTTGAGCCAAATTATCTTTAGAAACAACAAAAAGAAAACACAGAAAAAGACCAAAAAGACACATCTATTAATCTATTGCAGATACTGACCACTTTTTTTCTCTCTCTCTTTTTATCCTTAATGTCGAAACTCAATTTGTTAATTTATTTTAAAAAATTTAAATATTACAATTAAGATTATAATTAAGCTTCTTTGAAAATGTTGATATTTTCTGTATGATGCATTCTACTTAAAATCAAATACTAAAATGATTTCTTTGGATGCTCCAAACCTATATTCTTATTAAACCACTGTAACACATATTTTAAAGATGCTTTATATATATATATATATATATATATATATATATATATATATATATATATATATATATATATATATATTGTTTTTTACACATACATGAATAAATATATAGTTAGATATGCATATATTTTATATACATATTTCTTATACTTGAAAAATTTTTATAGACCTAATATTAGTTTTATATAATAAAATTGTGAGAATAGATGAGCAGCAATATGAATACATACAATTGACTGCAAAATCTATGATCTGTTACATAATTCTGCTCCCAGAAAAATCCATTAGAATCTTATCTGAAAATAGCCGTCTGGGGTCCAAAATTCTCCACAGTTACCTTTACAGCAATTAATTCAAGGCCAAATGATAGAAAAATGCAAAAGAACTCAAAGAAGTTTTTTCTTTTTAAATAAAAGGCCTGCTATAAGCCTAATATTGCATGAATGATTAGGCATTAATCCAAGAACTGGCTGCCTCTTCTCCCACTCAACTGGAAAGTTAGTCTTACAAATATACTCAATCAACTGTCCCAGACTTTATGGGTTAAATCAGTGGTGTAACTCTACCTGTTCCAAAGTCCAGAGTTGTAAATTTGGATTTCCAAGGCTTCTCATCTGCTGAGCAATTCCAGTTGTGTGTGTCTTCAGTCTGTTTGGGTCTCTGCTTCTGATTCTGCAGAAATCTTAGTCTAGGTGTAACAGCCAAACCTAATGACCTAGTTGTGATAGAAGAGAGAAGCAAGATGAATTGCAAATTTTAATATAAATTTAGAAGTAATAATATAAATACATATACACACACAGACACAGAAACAGACACCCCCCCAAACCCCCACACCCCCAGACACACACACACACACACGCACACACACGCGCACGCACACGCGCACGCACACACACACACACACACACACACACACACACACACACACTTACTTAAAAAGAACAGTATTCTACTTCCAACTACCTCCTACTCCTTACCTAGCATAGGCATCTATATCTATTGAGTTGACATTAAACACCTTCTTATCCTTCATAAGAGTAACACTTTTCACATATGCCTTAAATGCCCGAACGGATTCCTCCTTCAGCTCAGGGTTTTTGCTCAAGAGGATCTCCATCTTGGTGTGGATGCTGCTCATCTTGGATGTATCCACCCTGAGGCCAAAATTTAAAAGTGTTAATATTCTTGCCATTAAAGAGGACAAAAAAGAAGAGAAATTGGATTATGCCAAAACTCATGCACAGGAGAGAGTGAGAAAAAATATACAAATTAACCTGTTTAATAAAAGTAATTTAAGTACTACCGATAGCTCCCATGATACAATGTTACTTTATGAACAAATGGCTGAACCGAAGAGAAAAAAACAAAGGTTGTGAGATAGAGGGAAACAAAGTAAGGAAAAATAGCACATATAAACAGCTGCACAAATTTACCAACAAACAAATATATGCTTACTCAATTTGATCAACTTCAATATTTTTTGTCTTCAAATTGGCAATCATTGGTTCCTCTTCATGGGGTGTGAGTACTAAAACAGCTTCTCCTGAGTTAGCATATCGAGCCGTTCTTCCAACACGGTGGATATATGTTGTGACGTCTTCAGGACAGTCTATCTGTACTACCCAATCCACGGCTGGTATATCTGTAATTAACAGCTAATAAATTACCATAATAAGATAAATATACTCAACTCATTACCACACAGTTGCAAATAGAGTTCAGTAAAATACATGGCAATACTCTAAATAGACTGATAGATTAAATCAGATTCCGTAAAAAAAGTCAACATAAATAGCGGACCCTTACATTACATTTACTGCTGCAGAAGCTCCAATGATATAATAAAAAAAAGACATTCTTTCCAAAGGTTCTAAGTTTGAAATATACATTCTAATATACTGATATGAAAATTAGAATGGGGTAAATGGGTGATATCAGGTGGACCTAGTATGTGCTGGGAACATGTAATGTCCACCGCAGTTTTGTTTTGGGAACTGTCTTTACACATAAATGTCTCTATAAGTGCTCACTACCGAGGAGTTAATTTGCAGGTTACCTGACCTCACTTGATTTTCCCTTTCCCATCAATAACAATAATGTACATGAACCTGTGAAGTCATTTATGAATAAACAAAGAAAAACAAGACCACAATGGATAGTGCATGCAACCAGAAACACTGAAATATACTGAAATCTCTCTTAGTATGATAACCTTACCTAATCCTCTGGATGCAAGATCTGTTGCAAAGAGAACAACATTTTCTTTCTTACAGAAAATGTCATATACAGCCAGCCTTCTTAACTGGTTCATACCTCCATGCAGGCACAACACAGGCACTCCTGCATTAAGTTTACAATAGATATCAAACATGTATTTTGCCTGAAAGAAAAAAGAAGAAGCATTAGTTTCTCATTACATATGAAACAAAATTATTGCATTTTTATATATATATATATAAACTTTATTATAAATTCATTACAAATAAGTTAGTGCTCAGCTTGAGGGGGGGGGGGGGGTATATATAGTTTTAAAGAACAATAAAATCCCTCAAATATTTATATCAAGTAACTTAACATGGGAAAAAAGATAAACAATAAACTTCTTACCTGTTTACATGTTGACATAAAGACAAGGATTTTATTTTTCCTATGATGTCTGATAAATGACCACAGGAAAGTAAATTTTTCTTCACATTTACAAACAATATAACTTTCTACAAGACCTCTTGGTGTTGCTGTTTTAGAAAATTCATGAACAGAGCAAAACACTGGATTTTTGCATCCTGCCCGAATCAGATCCTTGACATCCCTGTGAACATTCAAAAGGATTTCAATAAGTAACAGTTATATCTAATAAAAACATTAGTCTGTGCCATACTGACCATGCCTGTGAAACAGTATTTTCTTTTGGTCTTAAAGTGGTAATGAAAACAGCAGATATAACAGAGAAAAGGTCTGCTTTTCTCTGACAGTTGTAGCACAAAGAGGTTTGTAACTGACCTAGTTTGTGTTGCAGAAAAGAGCATTGTCTGTCTGTCCTCTGGCAACTCTTCAAGAATGCAATTCATTGTGTCTGCAAACCCCATGGACAAGCACTGATCTGCTTCATCAAGGACAAGCGTCTGTGTAAAAGATTTTAAAATTAAGTTTCCCAAAAGTAATATACTGTAGGTATTACCAAAATCATTCCTATCTAGCTGAAAAATCATGATTTTTATCCATATTTTATGAAATCATATGAGAAAAGGGTACTTCAAAAAGAATTATGTAAGTTTAAGGTGCCATCACTAAAAAAAGATTGGGAACTCCTGTTACAAATCACTGACCTGAACATATTCACAGCTGAAATCTGGGTTTTCTAACATGTGGTGCAGGAGGCGACCTGGTGTGCAAATCAGGATGTTGCATCCACTGATCAGGTTCCACTCATACTTCAGGTCCTTTCCACCTATTAAAGGAACAAGTTAAAAGTAGTCTGTCATTAACTTAAATATTTTTGTATTAGTGTAGCACATAAAACAGACAAAAGAAAAAAAAAAGAAAGAAAAAAAAAAAAACTGTAAACCTTATAAATGCATGTATTTATCTCTGTGAAAAAACAGATTCTTACCTATAATAAGACCAGCTGAGAAGTCATGACTTTTTCCAATATTTTTTAAGACTTCAAATATTTGATAGGCCAGTTCTCGTGTCGGGGTGATGATCAATGCGCCCAAACCATCTACACTTGACCATTTCTTCACATATAAATTTTCTAAAAGCTGCAAAATCAATTATGCGTTACACTCACCAACAGAAACAATATTTTCATTATCAGTTTATCATCTTCACTATATTTTCTTTCAAGTCACTGAACAACATAGGAAACAAAAAGGTAAGAAGTCAATGAAGTCAATTACTTACAGGTATTATGAAAGCTAATGTTTTTCCTGATCCAGTCTTGGCTGCTCCTACCACATCCATGCCACGTAGAGAATATACCAGAGTCTGTCGCTGAACCTTCGTTGGTACTGTGAAACCATTATGCTTGAGGCCTAGGAGAGTGTATTTACTCAGGGGAAACTTGGCAAAACTGTCAATTTCATCTGGGTTAACATCTGCCATCTGAGGAAAAAAGTTGGAAGGACATATCTAATATAGATATAGTTTTCACTTGTAAACTGAAGTAAATTATAAAAGAGTTTTTCACTTATAACTTCAGTGAATTACAAGACAGGTCTTTTACTTAAAACTTAAAGAATTTGTCAGCCAGAAGCTTTTAATTTATAACAAGTATTTTTGTATTTATTCCAGTTGCAAAAATAATCTAAACTTACTTTTAATTTCTTCTGCTCAAGCTCCTTGATCTCTGATTCTTCCTTTAAAACTCTTGTCATACTCTTTTCATCCATTTCTTCCCTCTTCTTGTGGAACTTCTTCTTCTTTCTCTTGTCCATTGTGATTCCTTGATATATGGCTGAATACTGAAAATATTCAGATTTTTTTCTCAATACCAACCAAGTAGCTAACAGCTGTTTGTTCTAATAAAGTACAACAGTGTATTACCTCCATGTTATGAACCAATAGAGTTCAGAAAATTAACCTTCAGCTATGTTAGTAAATGCTACAAAATAGTGATAAAAAGGAAAGGTGTCCAAACATCTGCAGCTTTAGTATTTTTAGTATCAGATGAGATGTCATGTCATAACAGATGCTTAAGTAGCTAATGCAAGTTATATTCTGCATAAGTTTTGAGATCCCTGTGGATCAGATATCAAAAGAAAGGATCTTAACTTTTTTTGGAAATATTCCAGAAATATTGGCATCAAAAATGAAAACTGGTACTGGAACTTGAATTAAATATTTTTGGCCTAACATTCATAATTTTCTAACAAATCCAGCAATGATTCCTACTGTAAATAAACTATAGCAAAACTATAGCCGTGATTGATTAATGGGTACCTCTCCATGCCTGGTATGTTGATAGCTCATGGATATTGGTATTAATGGATTCACTTCACCCTCAATTACTCCTATATGTTGGAATTATACCAAGGAAACCCCCCTCATTACTCCACAAACCTAGTCATAATGGCAAGGGAGGGCAGGAAGGTAAATTATGATAAATGAGCCCTATGCATTACACTATTTAAAGACCCACTTTCTACACTGATAGGTGGGGAGGGTGCGGATAACAAGGAAATTCATTTGCAAACCCACATTACCAGGCTTACCAGCAGCAAAACAATAAGGAAAGATTTTATACACAAGTGATGATGAAGTCTGTGACCTACCTACGCCTAAGCCCCATTCTGCAAGAATATACTGACTTTCAGAGAATTTATGTGGACAGTACATAAATCCTGAGTGAATAGGTTAATAATATCTGTTTAAATAGGACCACATCAAGCAACACCATGACCAGTCATGAGTATTATGAAGCAACAAAAGTCACAAATATTCAACAAGATAGAGTTTGGGACTGGTTTCTAACATGATAAAATGTCACAGAGCTCATGACAGAATAATGTCAATTTTCAATTATGCACATTAATATCTACAGTCTAAAGAATCAACAGACTGACTAATTCTTAAACTCCATTTAGTCTATAACTTACTTGTCACAAATGAGGACGATATTAAATATTATGAGACAGAAACATCTGCTTTACTTCACTCAAGTTTATATGCAACCCACAGTGATGCAGATGCCACTTGTCAATTGTGAAATTTTGTCACTACAATTTATAAACCTCTTACTTCCCTGGCAATTTATTGTCACAGTAGGAAAAAGTCCTTGCTATCAAATGGCAAGCTATATGTAGTGGATGTTTCTTTGGTGATTTTATAGAACCAGTCTACATCTTGAAATCAATCACTTTAATTTTGGCATCTATGGATTCCTTATGATGTCTAGCGTACAGATTCCTTATGATGTCTAGTGTATAGTGGTTTTACTCAGTGCGAGACAATAATAGTGATGATACAAGTCCCAATAATAGGGAGAGAATGATGTATCTTCAGGAAATTATCATTAAATTAATCTTTATAATTTAATTTTATTCCATTTGTTACAATGGATACTCTTGGTGTGACGTGCTGTCTGTTTCTAAATTACCCCCTGTGTGCAAGGAATGGCCAGGGTGACCATCCTCTGGTGGTGAGGGATCTTAATGCAGGTCAGTAAGATTGCTAAACGAGACCACTACCACTGCACCACACAGAAAACAGTATGATTGAGAGATATTCATGTATTTTTGATAGGGTTCTATACCCCTTAAAAACACAATTATAGGGGACTACCAACCCCATCCTCCACCTTGATTACAAAATCTCCATTACATCTGACTGGCAAGGTAGAGAATGGACAGGTCTGAGGAACATGATTAATTAGTAACATATAACCCAGCTGAAGTGGAGGTAAACATTCCTCACCCTATGATGGAGTACTAAAGAAACAAATGCAATGGCAAGGGTTGGACACAGTCAGACGAGGTAGGCTATGTATATGACACATCTCCCTTATTTTGCAACTTGCAGCAACAACATCACAAGTGAAAAGTGTCAGAATCTGTTTATCTACTGATTCCATGTACTGTTTACCAAAACTTGACCAAATATAAATGGTGGAAGTCTGTTTCTCTTTGCCACTGAGAAACCTAGAGGCACAGTATACCTGGAGGTAGAACTCAAAACTTTCAATAACATTTGTCAGGGCCTTGATTGATTAATGGGTGCCTCTCCATGCTTGGTATGTTGTTAGCTCAAGGCCAAGTTCCCAAGGCATCATCTGAGATACAAGAACGCAAGCTCAAGTGACACGACATCACCCAGTGTTATGGAAATTGGTTAAAGTATACAAAAGGACCACACTGGCTATGGAGGAACAGTGATCGTAATGGGTCCTGGGATGGAGCCCTCAGTTAGGGAAATATAGCAATCGGTAAGGGGTTTGAGGGTGCAGTTCCCAGGTAAGGAAGGTTCATTTTGGTGATAGATTGTACATTTAGGATGGGGATAATTTTCTGTTCATTTAAGCTGGGGACTTCTGTAAATTTTAATTGTTTAATTTTTGCCACAACTGAGAGGCTGTAACTTGACTTGAATGGGTTAAACTTAGAACCACATCTTCCTGAACATACATGAAGGATATTGTACCTTAATGCTACAGTACTGTGAGGCACAGAGGTAATAGTAATTGTTGTACACCTAATGCATCATGTCAATGAGCCTATCTAGGCTTGGTAATTACTCAGAAAACCTATGTACCCCCAATCACAAAGATAGTGGTATTGATGGATTCACCTCACCCTATAATACTCATATATGTTGGAATTATACCAAGGAAAGCCCCCTCACTATCCTACTAACCTAGTCATAATGGCAAGAGGGTAAAATATGCTTAGCCACAAAGGAGTCAATTAGTAGATCTAGAGACCTTATCTGATTTCACCATTCCATGAATTGGCGGGAAAAACTTATTTTTTACTAGTGCTATAAATATCGATGGTGTTATTCTTATCATAAACATTATAATTACTACAATGTTATAAACATTTGCAACAGCAAAATAAGATAATGTAAAATATGTTTGTAAATCAATGAAAAGGGGGAACAGCTGGATAGGCAGTACTCATAACTGAGTACTGCCTTAGTATAAGTGACTTAGTACAAGTGTAGCAATCTATGTTTTAAAAACAATAAAACAAGTAAACTCACAGTGGGCACGGCACGTATGTATATGCCATGCCTGTCGGCAATGAGTTAAAGACCCACTTTCTACATTTCTTTCTTATCTTGCCAAACAATTTCCCTGATCTCCATCATGTGCTCCCCTAAAGTATAGTTTCAGTTTGACACAGCCAAATGGTACAAGGAAAACTGTCTGTAACTGAAAGAATAAAGAAAATATGGCACTTTCCATCTTTGGGTTTTCCTTTGCAAGTTGATAAGAAAGTTGTTTACACATAATACTTTAATATGCATTTACAGGAAAATCTAATGAGGCTGTCAAGCAAAAAGAATACCTCCATTCGACCATGAATGAATGAATGCATGAATGGTACCAGGGAAATTGCAGATTAAATATGAATATACATGTAATACATTAACATGTATTGGCAAATATATAGTCAAACCCCCTAAACACGCTCTGGACAACAAGGAATCCACCATGTATGTACAGCATGATAAAGCGTAGGACAGAGACTCGGTGTTGGCCCTTTCTTGTTATTAAGGCCATGAAAGTGGGGGTTTGAGGGAGAGGGGTTCTGCGGCAAATGTCATTCATATATAGGTAGCAGAAGGTGAGAAGAATCCACTGGTACCACTATCTTTGTGATTGGTCATGTGAAGGTAATCTAAGCTACTACTGGGAAAAACTAGTCACTGATATAAGAAATTAAATGCGAAGACTTGGAATAATGGCAAAGCCTTAATACAGAAATACAATGATTTGAAGGGGTCTGCAGACATTACCCCTGGGTTAGGAAGATCTTTGGTTAATAACTGAAGTTAGTGGATTTCCAGGAGTAACTGGAGTAATATGGACTAAAGGGCAAGGTCAAATAGCATACAATTACCAATATTTTCATTACAATTACCAATATTTTCACATGTATTATTAGCAATGAAAAATGGCAAGAGATCACGCTTCTTACAGGGAGGGAAATTTTTCAGAATACCTTTGCATAACCAATCACATTAATTTTGGTATCAATGGATTCCTCTCAGTCTCTACAATTCATATATATCAAAATCCTACAGCGGAAACCCTCCCAGTAGTGAAAATATTGGTCCTTACAGCAGGAGAGGGCATACAAGATACCAGGGAAATTGTGGGGTAAAATCTG
>NC_061828.1:17911508-17919008 GCF_019202785.1 Penaeus chinensis | reverse complement strand
AACACACACATGTAAACAAGCATTCTGCACAGCATCCAAACCTTTCAAACTTGTTTTCGATGCCGAGCCATACACGATTGACCCATAATCTACTTTAGACCTAATCAGGGCTTTATATATCATTAGCAAAGACTGTCTATCAGCTCCCCATTTATTACCAGAAATGCACTTTAATAAATTTAGTGCTCTTTGACATTTATTCTTTAATTGACCAATGTGGTCTTTCCCCTTGAGTCTACTATCAAAGAGTAGACCAAGAAATTTAGCAGAATTTTGAATAGGTATTGGGTGGTTGTCTAGAGTTAGCCTGATGTTCGGCTTCCTCCTATGTGAAAAAATGACCCCAATACTTTTTTCTAGTGGAAAACTTAAAACCCTACTGGAGGCCCCAGTTATGAATCATATCCAGTGCCAATTGGATGCGATTTGCTGAGATTTCTGCATTATTGCTGGAATGCCATAATGCACAATCATCAGCGTACAGAGAGTATTTAAGATTCCGAGGAGGAGCTGGTAAGATGTCATTTATCATACATAAAAATAATGTTGGTGACAAGACACTTCCTTGTGGGACCCCATTTGCCTGGAAAAATATGTCCGAAAAAGTGACATTGTCAGAAGACAATTTGACAGCAAAAGTTCTGTCAGAAATGAAATTTTGAATAAAACAAGGCAAGTTTCCATGTAATCCAAAAGCATAAAGTTTTCAGAGTAGGCCATATCGCCATGTTATGTCGTAGGCTTTTTCTATATCTAAAAATACTGAAATCAAGTAATCTTTTTTGGCAATTGCCTCTTGAATATGACTGTCCAGTTTTACTAGTTGATCGAGAGTTTGGCGTCCCTTTCGGAAACCGCACTGCTCGTCAACTAGTAAATTACTGGAATATAAAAAATGCAATAGCCTACTGTTAATAATTCGTTCCATGACCTTGCATAAGCAGCTTGTCACCGCAATTGGTCGGTAGGAGATGGCAGATCTGGGATTCCCCCTCCTTTCAATATGGGAATGATGTGGGCGAAGTGCCATGAGTTTGGAAAAGTGTGGCTTTTCCAAATTTCATTGTACACTTCTAGCAACTTAATCATGGCATCGTAATTAAGATGCTTTATCATCTCATATCGAATCTCATCGGGGCCTAGGGATGTTCCTCTACAGGCTTCTAGGGCTTGGACAAGCTCATCCCTCTTTATTGTAATCAAAGTCATCTCCTGTGGCAAAGTAAATAGGTTGCAGCTCAGCCGCTTCCTTGATGGTCAGGAATGCGGGATGGTAATTTGCTGAGCTGCTTGTATGAGAGAACTGCCTGGCGAGTGCATTAGCAATGTCTCTAGGTGAATCGAAATCAGTACCCTTGTGGATGATGTTATTAATTTTGAAAGATGTTTTTTCTTATTGATTTTAATGATAGTGGACCAAACCTCTGATATTTTGGTATTGTTGTTAATTGTAGAGACAAAGCTCCACCAGGAGTCTCTTTTTGCTTGTCTTATTACTCTAGCTCTTGCTTGTTTGTAGTTGCAAAAGTTCTCATTTGTGATGTTGTTTTTGAAAAGCCTGTAGGTCTTATTGCGTCGGCACAGCGCCCTGCGGTAATCTGGTGTCCACTATGGAACTCTATGCTTAACGCTATCTGCCGAAGTTTTAGGAATGGATAGCAATGCTGCTTCTAAAATCGAATTTTCAATATTGTTTACTTTATCATCAATGGTTTCTCCAACAAGTTCGAGCTTGACGCTCCTTGTGAAGGCAACCAAGTCTGCTCTTTGTACCTTAAATTTAGGTGCTGAAGGCGTTCTCACTGTGTCACATGAATATTCAATCAAAATAGGAAGATAATCGCTTACCAACGAGTCGTCAACGGTGTGCCACAAGCACTTGGCTGCTATTGATGAAGAGTCCAGTGATAAGTCAATAAAGCTCAAATTACCGGTATTATCGTCCACCCGCGTCGGTTAATGGTTAATGGTTAAAAGAAAAATACATGTGCTAGACGTCTAAGGTTATGTAGCACTATAGTAAATGTTAGTGGAGGGTGGTTGAGTTAGTGATTAGTTGTTAAAGCTGGGCTAAGAAATTGGTGAGTGAATGGGTTAGGGTCGGGTGAGGTAATGTAAAGGGGTTAGATTGAGTAAAGGATATATATGCGTTTGAGGAAGGAAAACAGGTTGTCAAAGCAGAAATTGTGACATTCTGTAAGGATGTCTGATAGGTTGGGATGTCTATGTAGGGAGGATAGGTGGGGGAAAGTAGAAGTATGGACTACTTCAAAACGTGGGCATGATAATAGAATGTGTAGGACTGAAAGAGGAACATTACATAAGGAACATAGGGGTGGATCGGATTGTGACATCATATAGGAGTGTGTTAGATGGGTGTGGCCAATGCGTAAGCGGGCGAGAGCCGTCTCCCAACATCTGTTCCGATGAAATGGAGCTGACCAAGAGGAGATTGATAGTTTTACAGTATGAAATTTATTTGTGTGGAGACTTGACCCAAAAAATTGCCATCGATTATACAAGGTCTTAAAGTGTGGGTAATAATCCGTGGCTGGGATACGTGAGAAACGTGATTGGTTTGATATGGACATAGCAGCGTAGTGTGCTAGAGTATCTGCCTGTTCATTGCCAGGGATTCCAACATGGCTGGGCACCCAGCAAAATTTGATTGTTTTATGACATTTGGACAGGTAGAACAACCAGTTCTGGATCTTACAAACAAGGGGGTTGGTCGTGTTTATTGACTTTATGAGAGTTAATGAGTTACGGGAGTCATTAAAAATTGTAAAAGAGGAAGAAGGGAGTGAGTATATGTGTTTTAACGCAAAAAGGAGTGCATACAGTTTTTGTAGTAAGGACACTGGATTCAGGAGGAGGGGGTATTTGAAAGTACGAGTTGGGAAGATTACTGCAAAACCAGCACCGGAGGTGGCTTTGGAGCCGTCAGTGTAAACGTGAATACTGGAGGAATGAGTGGAGACATGGTCAAGGAAATGGGTGAGAAGGACAGCAGGAGGAATATTTGATTTTGGTGGGTCAGGGAAGACAGAGGAGCAAAGGTAGGAAGTAGGGATCGTGGGATAGTTAGTTTAGTGAGGGGAAGTTGGTGGAATAGAGCCTAATATCGGAGAGAGAGAAGGGCATGGCGTCGAGAGAGATGGTATGCCTGATTCAGTGTACAGGCTCTCAACTGGAGAGGAGCGGAAGGCACCTAGGGCTAAGTGAAGACCACAGGGATGGATTGTATCAAGATGGGCAAGGAGAGAAGTTGAGGCAGAGGAGTAGATATGGCATCCATAATCAAGAGTGGAGAGGATCAAGGTGACATGAAGATGAATGAGAGTTTTTCGATCTGAGCCCCAGGATAAATGGGATAGGGTTTGTAAGATTCGGAGACGGCGGCGAGCTTTTTCTTTGATGTAAAGAATATGGTCTCGCCAGGATAGTTTGGAGTCAAAAATGACGCCTAGGAATTTACCAGAGGAATGGTGTTGGAGTGGAGTGTCATATAAGAAGAGTGAAGGTAGAGTACCTACATGTGTGCGAGAGAAAAGGATGGAGAAATATTTGGAGGTAGAAAAGTGGAAGCCATGGTTTGTGGCCCAGGAGGATACTGATGATATTGCAGATTGAAGAAATTGGTAGAGATTTGGTATGGATGTGCCAGATGCATAGATGGTTAAATCATCAACATATAGTGATGATCGGGCTCCTGGTGGTAGAACTGAGACAATGTCATTTACAGCAAGAAGGAATGAGGTGGTACTAAGCACACTGCCTTGTGGGACACCTTCAATTAGAGGAAAGAAAGATGATGTAGCAGAGGCAATTTTGACCTGGAAAGTGCGTTGGGAGAGGAAAGACTTTATGAAGACACCCATGTTACCTCGTATGCCTAGAGAGGACAAATGTTGGAGAATATGGTACCTCCATGTCGTATCATATGCTTTTTCTAGGTCAAAAAATATAGATAGTACGGATTCATGGCATGCAAATGCGGATGTAATATATGTCTGATAATGAGCAAGGGGGTCAGCTGAAGGAGATATAAGATCGTAGGATTCAAGGTACCACATTAATCGGAAGTTAACCATTCGCTCTAGTAGTTTGCATAAGCAGCTAGTTAGTGCGATGGGGCGATAGTCTTGAGGGAGGGTACCCGATTTATTGGGTTTTAGGAAAGGGAGGATAAGAGCTTCTCGCCAATGAGAAGGAAAATTTCCTGATGTCCATATGTGGTTGTAAGTTAATAGGAAGGATAATGAGGAAGATGGGAGTTGTTGGAGCATACGGTAGTGAATACCGTCAGGGCCTTCATGAGTGTTGCGGCACGATTTTAGGGCAGCATTGAGTTCAGAGGAAGAAAAGGGAGCATTATAGGACTCAGCAGAGGATAGGGTGAAGATAATGGGGGTACGTTCCTTGACGGTTTTAATAGAAGAGAAGTGTGGAGAAAGGTGAGAGCCACTATTGACCTGGCTGAAAGTCACCCAGTTCATTAGCGACTTCGGGAGGATCAGAGATGAGGGTATCTCGAATATGGAGGACGGGGGCTGGATGGGGGGAATGTTTGCCTGATAGTTTATGGATCCGGCGCCAAACATTTGAGATAGATGTAGAGGATGTAATTGAGGAAACATAATTTCGCGAGCTCTTTGTTTTACTGTTCCGGATTGTATGACGAAGACAGGCAGATGCTCTTTTAAAGGAGATAAGAGCTGATAGTTGATTTGGGGTACCTCGTTTGTAGCGGTAACTGTTCCAGGCTGCACCTTTTAAACGGAGTGCTGCCCCACCTACAGGGGTGGAATTCTGCAATCAGAATTCCACCATGGAACACATTTGGAGGTATAGGGTCTTGAGGTTCGACGGATAGCTGTATGGGCAGCTCTTAGGACTGTAGTTATGAAACATTGTAGCATTTCTGATCATTTCTGATACGGACTAGAGCTCGGCCACGGGAGTTGGTGATAGAATCACCCCAAAGAGTGTGGCGGCAGTTAAAATCCCCTTCTATGAGGAAAAGTGATTGAAGTTGGGAAATTAGGTTTTCAAAAGCAGCAAAGTCAATGAGGTGGGAAGGGGAGCAGTAGACTGAAATCACTGTGATCCAGCATCGAAGATATGAATAACTGTAAAAGGGACAGTGTGGGGAAGAGACAAAATGGTAATTGGAGATTGGTATTGGAGAATGTGTAAGAAAAGTCTCTTGAAGGCATATAATGGATGGGTTATAAGAGGAGAGGATATGACGAAGGTCAGGTCTGTAAGGGCGGAAACCGCGAATGTTCCAATGAAGGATAGTTATACTTTCGTTGATTTAGTGCTAACGATTGTAGTATGTGTTGGAGAATTTGAAGGGGAAGGTGCTAGAGGGTGGGATAAGGAATGAGGTTGGGGAGGTGGTGTTGTATCAGGAGGGGTGGAAGGGATAGAGGTGGGAGGGTTAATGTAGGTAGGATGATTGGGTGTAGGGGGAATATGAGTAGGAGGAGGACGGATATCAGCAGTCACTTTGAGTGTGGAGGGAGCGGGAGTTGTAGAATTTGAAGGTGGATGAGTGTCAGTTTGGGACTCGATTTATGTAGTTTTGAATGTCTTCAAGAGTTTCTGTAATGGAGTTGGGGAGTTTTGTGAGATAAAGGTTTTCTTGTGAAGGGGGGAAGAGAAGTCTGGTGTCTGAAGAATAAGGGCAAAGGAAGGCGGAGGTGATTGTGGGGTAGGGGAAGAGGGTGTGGAACGTTTATTCTGTCTGCTGCAGGTAGTGTGGGGAGGGAGAGGGGAAGGTGTTGGGGCTGTAGTAGAGATTGGAGGGTCTGGACTTAGGATGGCAAAAGAATTTGACTGGGGAAGGTAGGAGGTAGAAGAGGGGAAGTTAGATAGAGAGGGGTTAGGTTTAGGCGAGGGTGTTGGAGCTTGGGAGGTAGAGGGAGTGGCAGAGTGAGCGACATTACTGGAAGGGGGTAAGAGAAAAACCTTGTCGATGTGCCTCCTGACTGGCTTCACGTAGAGTGAGTCCAAGTCTGAATCTGAGAGTTGCTACCTCAGACTCGAATTTGTAGGTGGGGCAGCCTCTATAAAATACATTATGGGGGCCACCACAGTTTGCACATGTGCGTGATTGTGCAGAGCAGTTTGATCGAGTATGGCCAAGTTGGGCACATAGCAAGCATCTGGCAGTGTTTGGCTGGGTGTCCTAAACGCCAACAATGGTCGGACAGGGAGGGATTCCCCACCTATGTAAACATTAAAGGTCATGTCTACGGAAAGTAATTTTGGCAATGTTAGTGGATTTCTTACGATTACCTCTGGGAGGAATGGAGAAGCATTGTACTGATGTCGCATCATAGTCCGTGAGACAGGCGAGTAAGTCTTCTCCACAATCTGACCAGTCTTTGTCATAGATTGGGCAATTTGTTGGGGAGATAGAAACAGTTCTGGTGCAAGTATTGAGGGTTGGATGAGGTTCTGTAGGGATGGGATTGCCATATAGATCAGTTAGATTTGCTAATGCTATAGCTTGGTGGCAGATGTTACTGTGACGAGACGGGAGTGGCCCGGTCAGCTACGGAAAGAGACTTTGCCTACTTGTTTTTGGAGACATTGTTGGAAGAAAAGGGTGTTGTTAGAGTAGGGAGCTATGAGAGGGATCACGGAAAATCGGTCCCATTTAGCTGGGCTAAATCGAGTATTTAAGATTCTTGTAGAGGTGGGGGTAGTAGTATGAGTGGAAAAAAGACCATGCAAAATTAGTTGCGTCGAGGGCTGAGTCCCAAGGTTGGGGAGTTCCCCATCAATGGGTCTCAGTCTCCGCCTCCTACCCCCCCCCCCACGACAACAACGGGCAAGGGATTGGGGAGGCCACCCGCGTCGGACTACCAGGACTAAATCAGACTCATTAATCAACTTAACTACTTGCTCACCTCTACCATCCACCCGCAGAGAACCCTATAACGTATGATGAGCATTAAAATCACCTAAAATTATTTTATTTTGTGGCAGACGTTCCTGAAGAGCAAAGAGCTCATCATAGATTATCACATTATCAGGTGGACAATAAATTGAACATATAGTCAGATATGTGCCATTAATTTTTACTTTGCATGCGACAAACTCCAAAGTAGAATCAATAGTCACTTCAGTAAAAGGGAGGTTTTGGTACATGGCGACTCTGCCTCCACCCCTACCCTCACGATCCTTCCGACATAAATGGTAGTTCCTCAGCGAAACGACCTCGTCAGAGACGAGGTGTGTTGAATGCGTTTCTTGGAGAACTATAATATCGGTAGCATAGGACGAGGCTAATAATTTAAGGTCATTTACTTTAGATCTAAGACTTCGACAGTTCCATTGTATAATGGTTGCCGCGAAGATTACGTTTTATGGGGTTTGGAAGTGCCTTGTCCGCCAGTTTTGATTTTCATTTTATGGGAGGGAGGCGACTCCTCTCCCTCGCTTCCCGGGGACCTCTCACGGGATGGTTTGGAGACAGAAGCCTCC
>NC_061828.1:17869008-17874008 GCF_019202785.1 Penaeus chinensis | reverse complement strand
ACTGCAATCGGATATTGCTCTTGAAACTCGTATACGTTACGGAATACGAGGAAAATACCATGCTCTGTTTACTGCAATTTGGAGTGACAGTAAATCTAACTGGTGTTGCTGTCATATCCTCGGTTGAGGAAAAACAAATCAGTCAATTTGGTGCAGATTATTCATATACGAAGCATTAAGATCAAAAAAAGGTTTCATAATCGTGTTCAACTGAATGAAAAATTTATCGGTTTATACAATTGTCAATGTAATAAGCGATTTAAACACTATCATAGTGATCCTATTTGTTTTAATTGCTGTAAGATGCATCTCGAAAGTGTATCTAACATAAACATAGGATACAGATATGGCGATGTGTTTTCCCTCTCTCTCTCGCAATTCTTAAGAACCATTTATCACACTCTTTAAGAGTTGATTTAACTGACAGGGCGACGTCATTTCACTCAGTAGGCAAACACGATTCCTTTAATCCCCTTTAACTGCATAGCTGATAGAAGAAGACGAAAGATACTCCTGATCACCAGAGACGCAAATAAACAAAGATAGGTATTAAGAGGCCAATCTATTACCTGAGATATTTTGGTCCAAGATGTAGGGTACGTCCTCGGATGGCATTTGCGAGGGTCATCCGAACGCCATCCAAGCTCGCGTTCTGTCGTTTTCCTATATTTCTTCTTCCATCCAAGACAAAAGCTGCATGCATGAATACCAACCAGAAGCAAGAAAAAGAAAAGCGATAGGTCTTAGGAGATAAAAACCGTATACATAAGCCAACATATGGTATCCAGTCGGTGTGCATGCTCTCCGCCCCTCCGAAGCAACGTTCTCCTGCGCATACTATGAATATTAACTAAATCAGATAATAGATGCAAACGTGCGTAAAAGCGCAAGTACCGACCGGTTTACAAAGTGAAGAGAAAGGAAAATTCCTTACAGGTATTCGTATTTCTGTCAGGATAATTTGCATTTTATTGTTCCCGACAGATTGGACTATTGATAACTAATTATCTACATGTGTGTGGCGCAGCCTGTAAATATCTCTGGCGCGTGTGGCAAAGCTAATACGAACAGACGTGAGAATGGTTAATCTAATTATCGTGTCCGAAATACGGGTTATAGTACATGTAAATGTATGTTTTAGTAGAGAGAAAAGAGAAAAATCGAATGAAATTGCTACTATTTTCGCGAAGATGTTTAAAGATAATTATAATTTGGGAAAATCACTTGAAATGAGAGAAATGGTAAAAATAAAAAGGCCGAAACGGACTATCAGATTGCATTCAATCTGCTTTAGCCAACTTGTACATAGAGGGTACAGACAGAACTAATACATCGAAATGCGTACGACGATTTTATTGCCCATTGACTAGCAAGTTGTATCTACGGTATCAGTTAGAGTAAATGCCAGGTTAGCTTACTGTCTGGGTACGAGAGAGGACAAACCTAATATCATCTAAGATAAGTATCAGGTCGAGCAAATATCACTCAAGGTAAGCATTTGGGTGAGTTGCCAGATGTCGGTTGCAGGTTGGTTAACGGGTTGAATTTCTGGGTACTTTTGTAGATTATAGATACGACTTATAGCCATTGCATGCGCCATAGATTCAGATTGTATGTGCTAAGCTAGTTTTTATTTTATTCATCCATCTTGTTGCAAGTCAAAGTTTGCCTTGAAACATATCATTAACATTTCCCCTGTCACCTCTTTCACCGGATAAAGAATGCACGTTATCGTATAACTAGACCAAAATCTGATATTAATCATCATGATTATTGTAGAAAAAATAAATGCACTGTCAGTATAAAAGACAATGGTAGTAAAACAGGGATCTTATTGGACAACTTCCAAAATCACTAGGCACATGATTTGTCATCAGATCAGCCTTCAATTTGAATATGCTCGAAATCAATATACTTTATCGCAAATGGTATTTATATATATGCTTCGAAACACCATATTTTCCTTTTCAATTTTTTTTGAGCAAGACCAAAATATGATTTAATTCTAAAGTCATTCAAACCTTAATCATAAACAATGAAATGTATACCACACAATCAAGCACATAGACACACAGACACACACACACACACACTCACACACGTTATGTGATATATATATATATATATATATATATATATATATATATATATATATTCATATACTATATCTTCAATCTTGAGCACTATTCCAGAAGCGAAAATTATAAGATTTTCTGCAATCAAATGAATACATACACACACAGACACAGACACAGACACAGACACACACACACATATACATATACATGTATGTATGTATGCGCGCGCGCGCGCATGCATACACATATATTCATATCGGAATTCCTTTATTATATCCTTGACCCTTACAACTGAAGTGAAATCCATCAATCGAAAAAATACAGATATGGCAACGCTGAAGCATACCTACTTAGGTGAATCAAATAGATTAGTCGTAAATCTGGAAGTCATATTATGTCTACAGACATTGTGTACTGCCATGATCTTCAATGTTTATATGCCTACTGAAAATAAGACAAACATGCGGCCTCACCAATTTTCAAAGCAAAATGTAAATAGAAAAACGCACGTATAATCTTTACACAACTCCGCCCTTTCTTGTATTTAATCAGTGGATTATATGGGCGGCTGAGGAATTGCTTAGATAATTAGGGCGCGATCGAGATTACGCGAGTGACTTTAACATGTTCGTATCGTTGGATATATAGCCCATTTAGACAAAAAGTTGAAGGAAGATTGCGAAAAAACGTCCCTAGAATGGACCCTGTTTCCTGGAAAATAGCAGTTCACTTTTTCTTTTTCTTTTTTACTTTGAACTCCATTTCTCTCTTGCAATATATATATATATATATATTAATGAAAAAATAAAATGAAACAAATATATATGATAGCTATAATATTCGTAGTAATGACATCCATAATTGTAATGATACTAATAATGATAATGATTATCATAATCATAATAATATATAAGATTATTAATACTTGATTAGTGAAAGGTGTATAGATAATCAAGGTTCGGGAGTATTAAGCGAATTAAGACTGATACCTGCAGCTTACTATGTGTTCAACTTATTTGCATATTGATCATCATATCCGTGTATAGGGACTAATTACTTGACAGGGCCTGTTTCTTTACTTTACCTTTTTTGTTTTGCTTTCATATAACAGAAAGCAATTTGTTGGCTCTATCTATCTATTATGTCATGCTAGTCGATGAGCAGGTAAAGCTTAACACAGAGCACGTATTCATTATAGGTACGCAAAGAAGACACTACCTTGCAATATGATAGCTTTATGCTTGATAAAATGTATTCATTGAGGATATGCAAAACAAGTAATTGAGGAAGCGGTCAGTGTAGAGAACACTTATTGTTCTTTATCCTCTTAAGAAATGATTATGTAAGTGTATTTTACTGTAAGATGGAATAATACAATAACACGTTGATATATAGCTAAATGCCATCCTGAACCTCTGCTACTCCAGGTATAACTAAGATTGAGCAGGAATAACCCACTGAACCATGCAGATCAGGTCATTTTGGGTCATGCTTGGAGTTGCGCAAGTTCAAGTAATTGTTAGGAAGGATTGTTCCACAGTTTACTATCTACTGAGAACATCAAAATGGAGCAGTGGGAGTGAATAACTTCATAGCTCACGAGATCTAAGTACCCCTCCTGCCTTGGTCATCTCTTGTAAAATCACTTTTCCCACACTTGCCACGTTGGCCTCTATTCGATGAAGACGTTTTGCATTGCTTGCAACTTAACCGAACGGCTGGAAGATCTTGTTCAGTAGACTGTGAATTTTCATGCGTGGAAGAATTTTACTTGACTGGTTGTCAAAATGCTTGGGTATGCTTAATTAATCTTATAATTCATTAAGAGAGAGGGCAGGGGAAGGAGAGGGAGAGGGAGAGTCAGGTGAGGGAGGACAGAGAGCAAAGAAAAAGATGTATGGGGCTACAGATAAAATATAGGTATAGCAGAAAAAAGGGGAAAATGTGATAGAGGGGCAGACGACAAAGAGGTAAATAAACTGACAGATAGATAAATTGATGAACAGCATATCTCTCCCTATCTCTAAACTATACTTAAAAAAAAAAAAAAAAAAAAAAAAAAAAGGAAACACACCTACGAATTTCTTTCACCATTAAGCCTGTTATATAAAAAGACAAGTTCTCAGCAATAAAATTTCCCTTTCAGACCAATAAAGTAATAAAGATAATACGAATACTTGAATAACGTTCTTCTCTCCCTTTTTCTTTCATCCAGTCTTCGGTCGCGATTCATTACTTAACCAAGATATCACAGACACATGGTGGCGTGATACGTAAACCCATACACGGCGCCGGCCCCAGCGCCCTTTCCTCACCCACGACACCGGCCCCCAGCGCCTTGTCCTCATCCACGTCGACGTCCACAGCGCCTTGTCCTCATCCACGTCGACGTCCACAGCGCCTTGTCCTCATCCACGTCGACGTCCACAGCGCCTTGTCCTCATCCACGTCGACGTCCCCAGCGCCTTGTCCTCATCCACGTCGACGTCCACAGCGCCTTGTCCTCATCCACGTCGACGTCCACAGCGCCTTGTCCTCATCCACGTCGACGTCCACAGCGCCTTGTCCTCATCCACGTCGACGTCCACAGCGCCTTGTCCTCATCCACGTCGACGTCCACAGAGCCTTGTCCTCATCCACGTCGACGTCCACAGAGCCTTGTCCTCATCCACGTCGCGGTCCCCAGCGCCTTGTCCTCATCCACATCGACGTCCACAGAGCCTTGTCCTCACCCACGCCGCCGTCCACAGCGCTTTCCCTCATCCACGTCGCCATCCCCAGCGCCTTGTCCTCATCCACATCGACGTCCCCAGCGCCTTGTCCTCATCCACATCGACGTCCACAGAGCCTTGTCCTCATCCACGTCGCCGTCCACAGCGCTTTCCCTCATCCACGCCGCCATCCCCAGCGCCTTGTCCTCAT
>NC_061828.1:17846508-17856508 GCF_019202785.1 Penaeus chinensis | reverse complement strand
GTGTGTGTGTGTGTGTGTGTGTGATCAGTTTTTTTTATTACTTGTATTCTGTCGCATAATAACTAAAGCACACCGCGATAAGAGTAAACACTTCTAAAATATATACGTTTACGTGTTCGCGCGTTTTCTGCGTTGCGTGTCAGTCCACCAGAGTGCTCATGCATGTCACCCTTGTAAGGAATGAAGCTGTTCCCCCATTATGGCTCGTTTTTAAGAGCGGGTGTTGGCCGAATATCAGAAAATGATCCGGTGGCAACTTCTCGACGCCCATTCGTGTCAGATACAGGGTGAGATTATGTATATGAATTATTTTTACAGTTTCTAACTTTTTAAAAGATGTGTTTTGCATAATGAGGTCATCTTTGTGAGTATCTCCGTATCGGTTTTATTCACGTCAGTCATTATGCAAGGTACCGTCGCTAAACTATAATTCTCTTTAAAGAACAACAATGGATGCATTGAAAAACAACAAAAGTAAGAAATAAGAGAACCGCCTCGCTCAAATGACCTTTAATCGCCATCATCTGATTTATCCAACCCCCCCCCCCCTACCTTGTCGCTCTTAACACATGGCCTCGCAGCCCTTATCGTACGCCGAGACTCGAAGGGCGATGATTGGTCCTGTCGGCCTTTGTTTCCCGAAGGACCCGAGAAGAACACAGACGCTTCAGTGAGACCGTTTTGACGTCGGCCATTTATCTTCGAGAGAAAACATCAGCCCGTCTCGAGTGGATTTATTGTCTTCGTTGCTTCTCTATCTTCGTTCGCATGAGGGAGATGGATTTGTAGATTCGTTAACCTTTTCTCCCATGTGTGAATTCCGCGTGTGATTCTTATCTAGGTTAAAACTTTGATTAAAGATTGAGAAAAGAGTTGTGTGGTGCTCACGGAAGGCCTAGCAGCACTCTGGTTTATTACTAAATTCAGTCAGCAGGCCCTAACAGTTCTAAAGTCTAATCCTGTTATTATATTTCCCGCCCCACTCAGGGAAAAAATGAACACACTGCAGTGAAGAAATCCGGAGGGAGAGAGGGAAGGAAGGAAATAGATAGATAGATAGATAGATAGATAGATAGATAGAGAGAGAGAGAGAGAGAATAACCTGATTCGTATGGCTTGTCACTGCAATTTGGTAATATGAAAATCATGGTCGAGTCTCATTCATCGTACAGTCGTCTGTCTTCATTTCGCGAATAGTTCATCTCTAAGACCATTCATCTGTCTATTCCACAACGTCATTGCAACAATAGATGCAATCACCATTCGCCATCCTTGCTGTGTTCATCGCCATATTTCACTCGGCTGTTGTATGATGAGTCGCGGACAGCTCTTCATCACAGATTTCAGCTCTTTAAGATTGCTTTTGCTCACCTGATCCTTAATGTCAAAGGATTATGTCAACAGGTGTATTTGCAGCCGTTGGTAATTTTTTGTGGTCCCTTTTCTTTTAATTACTCTGTCTGTGTGTATGTTTTGTATCTATTCATTTTATATTTAGGGTAAATTTTACTTACATGTTGATTGTTGATGTCAGCGAAATGATTTAAAGAACTTACAAATTTGCATTGTGTTTCATGAAGAAAGTATGAATGAAGATTTATGATTTCACAATGCATCTATTATCATTTTGGCATTGCTTATCAGAATTACTTTGGGAATACCGTATGTCACTACGAACTTTAACATTATAGGATACGTTACGTTATATCACGTATTTGAGTAAGAATTTCTGATATGTTTTTTTTTAGTTTTGATTCCATTTGTAACAATGGATATTCTTGTTGTGACATAGTGTCTGTTTCATTTTGCTTCTAAACTATCCCCTGTGTGCAAGGAATGGCCGGGGTTACCATCCACTGGCGGCGAGGGATTCGAACGCAGGTCAGCAAGATTGCTAGACGAGAATGCTACCGCTGCACCACACAGCCTTATCTCTCCTAAAGTAACATAATAATGCTATATGCACCACTCCTGAAAGCTAGTTTATCATTCTCTTTAAGCAATTTGAGATGATTCGTCCATTTGAACCTGCATCATTTTCACTCTTAATCTGTCACTCGGTCACTTATGTCGTTGTGTCGTGGTTAATTTCTACGAAGCAAAGGTTACGTGCAAGTTTGGCAAGGGGGTGAAAAGCTATATTCTGAATTATCATCATATATACATTTTAGAGTTATTCTGGGTTATTAAACATCATAATAGCTCTTACACCTAATATCTAATATATATATATATATATATATATATATATAATTATATATATATATATATACCTACAATGTAAAAATAGATTTATTGAAAGTGAGACAACAATTTCGTAATCCACCTGGATTCTATCCTCAGGTCTGAAGAGGAAAGGGAGAGGAGGGGGTATAAAAGAGAGAGAGGATAGGCAACGCGGTAAACGGGGCAGGTGAGGACAGACGAACAGAAGCGAAGGGAAGTCAGATCAGGTCGGAGGGTCGGGCGGACTATGTGGAGCAGGCGGAGGATGTGGTAAGCGAGGAGATTGTCGGCAGGAGAAAAGCCACTGTTTAGGTTCTTTCTTTCTTTCTTTGTTGGATTTCTTGGCTATCAACCAGCGGCATGTGGCCAAGGTTATTAAGCCAATGAATCCGATTTATTCTATCAATCTATATAAGGTCATAAACTTTTGTCTCCCCTAAAAGAGTGATTACCTTACTTATTATTTTTTCATTGCCTGATAAAAGGTTTGATGTTATTAAGGATAAGTTTTTCATTCTGCATTAATTTTTTAATGTTTGTCTATTGTTTTGGTATTGGTGGCAGGATATTAAAATGTGGTCTATTGATAGATGGTTTGTGCAATGGGGGCACTGTGGAGGGAATCTTTTTTCTATGTATGAAATGAGGTGGGTTAGCCTTGTGGCGTTGATTCTCAGGCGTGCCAACACCACCTCCTCCCTTCTGTTGTTGTTTTTTTGTGTGGGCTGTGGCCCACATTTCTATATTTGGTTTGATTTTATTTGTGAGTTGGAGGTTGGTCCACTCACTTTGTCACAGGAGATGTATTTTTACTTTTATAAGAGGCACAAAACACCTGAGATCTGTACGAACTGTGTCCAGATCGCCATTTGACCCGGCTAATTTGTCAGCCTGTTCATTGCCATGGATACCAGAGTGGCCTGGTACCCATATTAGCTTGATTGATTTGTTGGCACCATGTAACTTACGAATGATATTACCCAGCAGTTCATTTTTAGTGGTTTCTAAGGATTTAATAGCTTTAAGTGAACTGAATGAATCGGAAAAAAATAACTTTTCTATCGTGGGTCGTCGATAATGCAAAATCAATGGCTTTATCAATGGCAAAAAGTTCAGCAAGAAAAATCGATGTATGATTCGGCAGTCTAAACTTTAGTTCACATTCAGTCGACCATACACCCGCACCTACACACTCATCTGTCTTGGAGCCGTCGGTATATATATGAAAAAAAAGGAGATATTTAATAATGATCTCTCTGAACCTCTGGCGTACCTCCACCTCCGGCGCCATGGCCGTGGCTGATGGAAGCCAGGCTTCCATAATAGAACATTTGGGGGTTTCCAATGGCGCTATATTTGAATGAACCAGGGTATCGATAATAGAGAGACCTATACCGATTTTCTCGACGAGGTCGTGGAGTCTCGTAGCTAAGGGCCTAGTGCCTCCATTGCCATTAGGGTGGCTCGGGTCTCGAGCCATCTTTGCGGCATAGGTCAGTGATAACTGGCCGCGTCTGAGTTGGAGGGGAGGTACTTCGGACTCCACCTCAAGACGCTCGATCTGAGTACATTTTAGGGCTCCAACACACACACGCAAACGAGCATTCTGCACACCATTCAAACCTTTCAAACTTGTTTTCGATGCCGAACCATACACGATTGACCCATAATCTACTTTAGACCTAATCAGGGCTATATATCATTAGCAAAGACTGTCTATCAGCTCCCCATTTATTACCAGAAATGCACTTTAATAAATTTAGTGCTCTTTGACATTTATTCTTTAATTGACCAATGTGGTCTTTCCAATTGAGTCTACTATCAAAAAACAGACCAAGAAATTTAGCAGAATTTTGAATAGGTATTGGGTGGTTGTCTAGAGTAAGCCTGATGTTTGGCTTTCTCCTAGGTGAAAAAAAATTACGCCAATACTCTTTTTAGTGGGAAACTTAAAACCCCATTGAAGGCCCCAGTTATGAATCATATCCAGTGCCAATTGGATGCGATTTGCTGAGAATTCTGCATTATTGCTGGAATGCCATAATGCACAATCATCAGCGTACAGTGAGTATTTAAGATTCCGAGGAGGAGCTGGTAGGATGTCATTTATCATACACAGAAATAATGTTGGTGACAAGACACTTCCTTGCCTGGACAAAAATGTCCGAAAAAGTGACATTGTCAGAAAACAATTTGACAGCAAAAGTTCTGTCAGAAATGAAATTTTGAATAAAACAAGGCATGTTTCCACGTAATTCAAAATCATAAAGTTTTATGAGTAGGCCATATCGCCATGTCATGTCGTAGGCTTTTTCTATATCTAAAAATACTGAAATCAAATAATTTTTTTTGGCAATTGACTCTTGAATATGACTGTCCAGCTTTACTAGTTGATCGAGATTTTGGCGACCCTTTTGGAAGCCGCACTGCTCGTCAACTAGCAAATTTCCGGAATTAAAAAAATGCAATAGCCTACTGTTAACAATTCATTCCATGACCTTGCATAAGCATTTTGTCAACGCAATTGGTCGATAAGAGATGGCAGATCTGGGATTACCCCCTCCTTTCAATATGGGAATGATGTGGGCGAAGTGCCATGAGTTTGGAAAAGTGTGGCTTTTCCAAATTTCATTGTACACTTCTAGCAACTTAATCATGATTAAGATGCTTTATCATCTCATATCGAATCTCATCGGGGTCTAAGGATGTTCCTCTACAGGCTTCTAGGGCTCGGATAAGCTCATCCATTGTTAGATCTTTATTGTAATCAAAGTCATCTCCTGTGGCAAAGGGAATAGGTTGCAGCTCAGCCGCTTCCTTGATGGTCAGGAATGTGGGATGGTAATTTGCTGAGCTGCTTGTATGAGAGAACTGCCTGGCGATTGCATTAGCAATGTCTCTAGGTGAGTCGAAATCAGTACCCTCGTGGATGATGTTATTAATTTTGAAAGATTTTTTTTCTTATTGATTTTGTTGATAGTGGACCAAACCTCTGATATTTTGGTATTACTGTTAATTGTAGAGACAAAGCTCCGCCAGGAGTCTCTTTTTGCTTGTCTTATTACTCTACGAGCCCTAGCTCTTGCTTGTTTGTAGTTGCAAAAGTTCTCATTTCTGATGTTATTTTTGAAAAGCTTGTAAGCCTTATTGCGTCGGCACAGCGCCTCGCGGCAATTTGGTGTTCACCATGGAACTCTATGCTTAACGCTATCTGTCGAAGTTTTAGGAATGGATAGCAATGCTGCTTCTATAATCGAATTCTGAATATTGTTTACTTTATCATCAATGGTTTCTCCAACAAGTTCGAGCTTGATGCTCCTTGTGAAGGCGACTCAGTCTGCTCTTTTTACGTTAAATTTAGGCTCTGAAGGCGTTCTCACTGTGTCGCATGAATATTTAATCAAAATAGGAAGATGATCGCTTCCCAACGAGTCGTCAATGGTGTGCCACAGGCACTTGGCTGCTATTGATGAAGAGACCAGTGATATATCTATAAAGCTCAAATTGCCGGTATTATCGTCCACCCGCGTGGCACTACCATCGTTCAGAAGGACTAAATCATTAATCAACTTAACTACTTGCTCACCTCTACCATCCACCCGGAAGGAACCTCATAACGTATGATGAGCATTGAAATCACCGAAAATTACTTTATTTTGGGGCAGACGTTCCTGAAGAGCAAAGAGATCATCATAGATTATCACTTTATCAGGTGGACAATAAACTGAACATATAGCCAGATACGTGCCATTAATTTTTACTTTGCATGCGATGAACTCCAAAATAGAATCAATAGTCACTTTTGTAAAAGGGAGGCTTTGGTGGATGTACATGGCGACTCCGCCTCCACCCCTACCCTCACGATCCTTCGGACATAAATGGTAGTTCCTCAGCGGTAACAGAGACGAGGTGTGTTATATGGGTTTCTTGGAGAACTATAATATCGGTAGCATAGGACGAGGCTAATAATTTAAGGTCATTTACTTTAGATCTAAGACTTCGACAGTTCCATTGTATAATGGTTGACGCGAAGATTACGTTTTATTGGGTTTGGAAGTGCCTTGTCCGCCAGTTTTAATTTTCTTTTTATGGGAGGGAGGCGCCTCCTTTCCCTCGCTTCCTGGGGACCTCTCTCGGGATGGTTTGGAGACAGAAGCCTCCATGTCCTGCACCTCCTGGCGAGGGAGACGACTGACAGATTGCGATCTGCTTCTCTCTCGAGAAACCGATCGCGAGCCAGACGAAGTCCTCACAGGAGTAGCCCGGACGGGGAGGTGCGCTCCGGATATACTTTAATATTTAATTATTTAACAGTTTGTTTGAGTTCAGCAATTTCTTTATCCTTAGTTGCAAGCTGTTGACTGATATTACTTGCACTAGTGGTGTTGTTAGTTACTGCTGCAGCATAGGAAGTATTGGGTTTGTGTGTCAAACTTTCCACTTTCCTCTTAGCTTCATTGTAACTAACTTCATGCTTTCTCATATATGCTAATGTCTCTGTCTCCTTCAGGATGCTGTACTCAGCAGATCCTGTACTCAGCACATTTACGGCAAACAAATTTACTTGAATCTTTGTCAGTACATCTTAATGAGGTGTGTCCAAATTTTTGGCATCTATTACAATGCATTGGCTTTTAGACATAAGGTCTTACTTGAACACGTTCATATCCAACATTGACATTTTTCGTTTGCACTTTCCCATCCTTCTAGGCCATACAATGAACATCCACTACGTCTTGGTCCTTCATACTCTCGAGAATTTCACTTTCTTCCATCGTCCTCAAATCCCTGTGAAAGATTACTCCCTTACAGGTGTGTGGGCCAATAGGAATAGTTACTTTAATTCGAAGATCATGAATTTGCGTCAGCTTAAGTAAATCCTTAATCTGGGAGTTATATTGTACTTTAACAAGGAGGCTTCTGTCTCGCATTTTTTTTACAAAATCAAAATCGCCGTCCACTTGACCATCAAGGACTTTTTTTGATGATAAAGGGTTTCACGTTCAAAAGCGATTGATTTTCATTCACGCAGTTTACATTTGCGAACGTTGCATTCTGGGTGTAGATTTTGAAAGGTGGTCGTCTCGTTTTGTCATTAGTGGGATCGTCATCAGATTAGTCATAGAAGGGTCATGAGTCTCCCCTCCTCCTTGAGGAGGAGAAGGGGTAGCCGGGGTATCACTTATTCTGGATATTGGACCAGGTCCGACCCCTTGTCTCAAAAACGTGAAAAGACGAAAAACTTTTGTATCAACCTAACAGCAATAGCTAAGAGAGTGGAAGTCTGGTTGCGTTATCCAGTACCACAGAGGAATCGAGTTATGTCCTCACCGACGAACTTGCCTAGGCGAAGGACGGTAATTCAATGCCCCCCCCCCCCCCCCTAGCGAATACGGGAGTTCACGAGGAACTCCGGTAGGCTCAGGAAAGTCACATTATGAGGAAAAGAATTCAGGACTAAAGACCAAATGACGCCCCAGAATACTGGGCCTCCCTACCCAGGGGTCAAAGCCGCAAGGGCTACCCTAGTGTAGAAGAGAGCTGCGGGTCTGAGGTGGGGTGCAGTCTACGCCTACTGTAGCCTCGTGTCACCTGTAAAAACAAGTGCACTGAAGGTGCTGGCAAAGCACTATAAAGTGCGCAAGATCTGTAATTACAGGTTTTTTTTACTTTATTTCAGTTACTTTATTGAACTCAGAAACAACAATGTCTAGCGAGACGAGAGGCCCCGGGCTCTAGGGTAGCTCTTGTGGCACAAGACTTTGTATTTGTTGTTGCTGCATTTGTAACAAGGTGTTCGCTCATCAGAGTTTCGACCACGAGTGAGTTTAGGTTGAAATTAGACAGCAGCTTTATTAAGGAGGATTCCACTAGTCTGCGGACGTGAACGTCAGCGAAAAAAAGACATTTCGCGCCGCTGACCAGTCCATCTGATGGCCTGTATCCTACTGATGGCAAAAGAGGGCATTATTGTTGTGTCCCCTGAAAACAGCGTACTTATGTTGAGACAGGCGCTTAGTAAGACTGGTGCAGGAAGTACAAGGAATAACATAGGTGCCAATCTTCGAGGAAGAGGGAGGGCTGGTGTGGATGAGGCAACGACGGAGAGTGTTCACCTCGCAATAGATCAGCCTGCAGTTGAGAGTGTGAAGAGGGCGGCGGAGAGAGTAGATCTCAGCATCGGGCAGACTGAGGACGGGCAGGTGAGGAGTCTCTGGAGGAGAGGAGTCGTGGTAGAAGGTATGCCGTGCCCTGGATAACGCGACGTCCAGAACATGAAGAGAGTAGCCCAGTTTGGAGAACGAACGACGCAGGAAGTCAATCTCCTCATCCAGGTACTGGGGGTCACAGATGCGGAGGAACAGCGAAGTGGCAACACCTCTCTTTACCTGAAGAGGATAGTATGAGAAGTGTATGTACATACCACTATGCATAGGCTTCCTGTATATGGAGAAGGAGAAATGGTCAGCAGAGCGATGTACTAGGGTATACAGGAAGTCCGAGAACAGGGCAAGGTCATGAGGCCAGAGAGCAAAGACGTCGTCAACACACTTCAGCGAAACCGTTGGACGAAGGGAGATGGAAGGGAGAAGCTCAGACTCGAAGAATTCCATAAACAAGTTAGCCAAGACCGGAGAGAGGGGAGAGCCCATGACAACACCGAAGGTCTAGGAGTAGAAGCGACCCTCAAAGGAAATGGAATTTGACTCCACACACAGACAAATCAGCTGGAGGAAGACGTCGGTGGTCAGAGGGAGACGAGGATCCTCTGGGGGGGGAGCCTCCTTCCAAGGAAAGCGAGGACGTCATCAAGCGGGACCTTGGTGAACAGGGAGTCGACATCCAAGTCATTCATGGTCGCCGGCGGGACTCCACGGACACGGAGATGAAGTCCTGAGAGTGGCCGAGGTTAGCAGAAGAGAAGGTGCCGAGAAGGGGAGTAAGGGACTTCGCCAGCCAGGCTGCTAGAGGGTGCGTCACAGATCACCCGGAAGAGATGATGAGCGCAGAGGCACGGCCGGTTTATGGGTTTTAGGAAGCCCATAGAAGTGAGGGAGACGAGGGTTGATGACCCTGAACCTCTGGTAGAGGTTCGCCTCTGGGAAACCAGCTCCTATCGCCTTCAGGCGACGGTGGAAAGTAACAGCAATACGTTCATGGGGGTCGCTGGTCAGGGGGTCATAGGTGGAAGCGTCATCCAACAGGTCACGGGCCTTCTGCAGGTAGGAGGCACGGTCGAGAACCACCCTAAGTTGCCCTTGTCAAAAGGCAAAATGGTATAATTCTCCCTGCGCAAGCTTTGAAGGGCCTCACGGTAACACCTGGAAATGGAAGGGTTAGGATAGAGGAGATTTGAGGGCCGGGATGAAAGCATCACGAAGGAGAGAGGCATCAGGCAAGGATGAAATAATGTCGATGGAGGTAAGGGGGTGATGGCGGAGAGCAAAGGAAAGACCGTAGCCAAGCAGTTGTCGCTGGTGGGCGGTCAAGGATAGGGAAGATAGGTTGGTGACAGCGTCGGTGAGGGAGAAGCGGGACCAGGGACTGTGGGCGGTGAGACTGGAGAGTTTCCGAGAGGGAGAGTGGCCATGGTTGGTGGAGAGGGACCGGGAAGAATCGTGAGCGATATCGGCTATGAGCTGGAAAACATGACTGGGGAGCCGCTCCTTCAGGAAGTCCGAACGTACACGGGGACGGTAGAAGGCATGTTCGACATCCCTCCTACCAGCGCGGATACGTTCAAGGAGGAGAGAACGAACATAGGCAGGAAAGG
>NC_061828.1:17831508-17836508 GCF_019202785.1 Penaeus chinensis | reverse complement strand
GGCCTCAAGCCCTTTGTGATATTTTACCCATTATGCAGTTTATTTCAGTTATTAAATAGTTGATGGTGCTCTTAAACTAATCTTAGAAATACATAAAATAGAAAAGAATAATAAAACTATACAAAATGGGCTCATAAAAGAAATAAAAGACTGGAAAGTAGGAAAAAGTGAAAGAATGGATCCGCGAGGAAAAACGGGAAAACACGAAGAGAAAAACTAGTGAGAAACAAATATAAATTGAATTTGTCGAAGGCAAAAAGGCAAGAATAAGACAAGGTGAGTATAGAATCTAAGGTAAGTTGTGTACGAGTACTGTTACGTACAGTAGAAATAGTATAAATGGAGATGTAGATCATGGACCAATGGCAAAGGTAAGTCAGAAGTTTATTCTTATGAAAAAGCAAAGACAAACACAGGAAAACAGCAAAGTCACGCCATCTTGCAGGGCGGAGGAGTCGCCTGGAGCCATTGGAAATTTACTACAATACATATATATTCTCTCTCTCTCCCTCTCTCTCTCTCTCTCTCTCTCTCTCTCTCTCTCTCTCTCTCTTTCTCTCTCTCTCATATACACATGTGCGCATGTACACATTCATATCTCGCCGTTATTCTTGCAAATGAGTGCCCTGCAACTAAATATGAAAGGGCAATAAACATCAACAGTCAGTCGTCCGCATGAATCCAATTAAGATTTGCATGATTGTCGACGTGTGATATCGCTGAAGCTTTCCCGCTGCAATAATTAAGTTCCATTGCATTACGGCTATATGATCATATTCTCTACATTCAGTTATTACTGCTATGTGATCATTTTCTCTACAGTTATTGCTACTATAGTTATCTTATTTCTGTGCATTCGATTATTTTGACTTAAGAATCACTTCCGTTTCTAAACATATAATATAACAATAATATGAACAACAACAATACTATTAACATCGATAATAATAACAATTACAGCTACAATATATATGTATATATATAACTCCATGAGAAAAGGATACTACTCCGACTTTGTCTTCCTTTGTCCAAATTTCAATTTTACTTATCTTGTTCATGGTCTATCAAAAGTTATCAGATGTTCTTTTACACTTTTGTTCATTACCAAGCATTTGGTTACGTGTGAATGAGCTAAACATTCTTTCTTTTAAGAGGTTCTTCTCTTGATAAACTCTGCAGTTTGCCTGAACATACGAGCAAGATTTCAGGATAACCTTTGGGTTTCCTCATTTTCTGCTATCTGACATCAGCAAAAGCAATAAACCTGGTCTTAAGGAATTGTTGTGTGTTAGATATTTTTTTTTAGTAACCCTGAATTCTGAATTACATGTTTCGCGTCACTCAGTTAAAATTCTATTACGCAAACAAAGGCACTGTAACTAAAAAACATATTCTTCCACATTTCTTTCGGGTTAGTTGTTGGAAGAGTTTGGCGTTAGCGAGATATCTGCTTCATTTGTTTTGAACCATCTTCTCACCATTTTCTTGAGTTTCTTTTTATAGTGTACGTGTTCCCGTACGTGATTTCTTAATGTCCTCATATAACCCTTCGGCAAGTCATCTGAATTCAAGTTATGCACATTATTAGCGATGACCGAATGGATGATGATTGCAAGAATCTCACGAAGAAATAAACAAATGATTTTATAAAGATGAATAAAAAAAACATTAATAACAATTAATGGTTTGTATATGATCATGTTATGTTATGCTAATTTTTCTTTATAGGCAAATGGATATATGACGAAAGTGTTATTGGATACAATCCATTTATGAAAAACGAAAGACGGCAATCAGGTTACATCGAATTTTCATCAGCATTGCCTAATGTTGCAATGTCAGCTTTGATCCAGCAATCTGGCTGACATCACAGGACGTATATGATAAAGCTTCATTTAAAACAAATTGCCAAACATATGACATCTACTAATTATTATGAATTAACAATATTGAAGTGTTTGTTCCTTTGACGAACTAGCTTTAAAATGGCAAGGATAAATGATCAAGTAGTGGTTGGCTGTTAAGACTCGGTGTTGCCAGACAGGAATGAGTCGAGCAGAGGTCAATTTCCTCAATTTTAGTATAGGGTATAGAGTCAAACCATCGCTGAAAAACGCACACAATGGTGGTCACAAGAAAAAAAAAAAGAAAAAAAAAATATAAATATACTTCACAGATCTTCAATATCTGTTGCTATTATGCTGATGGATGATAAGAAAGGTTGGCGAGAAATTAATTAATATCTCCGTATGAAAAAAACGGAACTTGTTGGGTATCTGTTATTACAGCTATATATTTTATCAATTTAACTATGTATTGATTTAAGACACTTTGGGTTAGATAACAAGACGGCAATGTGCCGAAAACTGGAATGGCCAAAAATCACCGATGTCATTAATAAGACAAAGATTCTCCATTGTTCGTAGTGAATTTGAAAGTAACCTCGTACACAGTCAACTCGCAGTCCAGGCAGGATGGTTCCATGGTGTGAACTAAATTCATTTTTTTTCTGTCAAACGACGGCTCGGTAATAATTCAATGCGATTAGTCAGGACAGATCATTAAAAAACTGACTGGTCACGGTGCTTGCTACTACATATGCCACGTCGCTAGACCGCTCCCGCCGGCGGCTGAAGGTATTGCAGGAGCGGCGTGTGGCCACAAAAACAGGCTTTAAAGATTGAGGCGAAAGCGAAGTTAATCGGGTCGACTACCGTCGTTTTCATAATTTTGCGCCGATTATTTATAGAGAGGAAAGACTTTAATTATAGGTGTTTATTCATTAGTCGTCAGAAAATATACGTAAACTCGGTGTAATACCGACAACGTAATGGTCATTGAAATCATATTATCAGTTTTATTATTCAGGAGGTGCATATTTAATGTTTTTTGAAAGACCTTGGAAGATATTTGTTTTTTTGTAGAAGGATATTTGATTATGTATGTGAAGTAATATTTTTTTTGTTCTTCATAATAGGTATGTTAAATAATTGCTCTGGGTCTTTGTTTGTTAGTATATTTCATATGCATACAGGAAACCTGTTTAAGTGCAATAGATTTAGTGTTCAGCAATAAGGAAGGTATCAGGCCCAAAGATATCGTATAATTGTTTTGTTATTTTAAGGACTGGATTTTGTGAAAAAAATATTTTTCCATATTCTTTCTCTTTTTATCTCAGTAAAAGCGCAGTAGATCTCATATACATCTATGTTTAATGAGTAAAAAAGATATATGGATATATATATATTTTTTTTTTTTAGCCGAATCAACATTTTCAAAAGTAACAGTTTAATGTTCGGCGAAGCCTAAAGACAGGGAAACGTGTTAATAGGATCGCATGCAGTATGTCAAATACAGTGCCATTTAACTATTTTTTTTCACTGTATGTATGAAATAGGAATAAACTGCATGAACAAAATTCAGTACTCTTGATATATAACGAGAATAATGAGAGAAATGACACTGATTTATATATAGAAGAAACATCCTTATGGCGGGTAGAAGGGGGGGGGGGGAGGCGGGAATAAGGAATTAGAGGGGGGGAGGGGAGGAGTTAGGAAGCGAAATAGAAGAGGTTGAAAGGAAAGTTAATGTGAGGAAGATTAGTGGGAAGAAAGAGAATAATGAGTTATGAAATACTAACATATGCAGATTAAATAATGCTTATCAGTATAGTTAGCCAGAAAGAATATAACTGATGTTAAGTCACTAATAGTACTATGTGGACATTTTCTCAGTCAATCATGGATTACTGTCACGGATAATTCATGGCTTATGCAGGTGTAGTTTAGCCTTATCAATGGTTGCATTAAAATAAAAACATGTAAATGACTTAACAAGCTAACGTACATTATTACCAGATAGGTAGTTATCCAGCAAGAGTTACTATAACAACTATGGAGTTAAAGATCCGAGGACTTATATGTGTAGGAATGAATTTAAAACCCCCTGTGAGTGAGTGAGTGTGTGTGTGTGTGTGTGTGTGTGTGTGTGTGTGTGTGTGTGTGTGTGTGTGTGTGTGTGTGTGTGTGTGTGTGTGTGTGTTGTAGTGTCCTCACATCTTATATGCTAGAGATAACGGTGCAACTTGTACAGACCATACGACACGGATGGGATATTGATAACAAGGCCATTTTTAGTTATTTTACTATTATTGATCATAAACACAATAACGTGTACAAAAAGATGAAAAGAAGCACAGCCACAATCTCTTTTCATGTTGTGTTTCCTATCTTTATTATTATTATTCTGTTATTATTACTAGCATAATCATCATCATAATTATTGTCGTTATTACTAGTAGTATTTTTGATGGAAACTTGTCAAAGGCCATACCTATTGCATATCGCAAACAGACTGAAAACTGTCCGAAGACTAAAAGGTAGTCCATAGCAGTATTATTCAATTATCTTGAAGGTCTGCACGAGCAGACATCATTGACGGGCACAAAAATGACGTCATATGCGATAAAACAACGAGAAAACTACTTGTTTAAAGTAATTTATCCGCTTGTGACCTTCTTAATACACAGGCCTCTACATGAGCTTGGCCTCGGAAGGTCTTGTCGGACGGTATCGACATTTGCTTGTAGTTGCAAATAATTCCACGCTTCAGTGGCATCCAGTTGCAATGTGAATATCATGAGGAAATTGTAGTGATGTAGAAATGTGAATTTTGGCTAATTATATGTGTTGTTCATACTTGTAACATCTACTATCGCAAATGCATTTCAGCGATGAAGTGATAAGAACTAAAAATATTACCCATCATAAGGAAGCGATAGGACCCTCTGTTATTACAAATCAACTGAAGTCACTCATCAACCCTTCTACAAGTGGATCCAATATACGTCGTCTAAGAAGACTTTAGAGACTAAGTATCTTCTTGAGCAGAGTATATGATCAAGCTTTTAAATTATTATTAACATGGTATATGAACCAGTAAATCATGATAAGTATAAGCATGACTGTATGGGCGTTCATACATTACACTATTTTCAG
>NC_061828.1:17821508-17824008 GCF_019202785.1 Penaeus chinensis | reverse complement strand
ACGACTTCTCATCGACTGGAGCTCCTTGCCTTCAAAAACCTGTCCCTAATCTACGCTACGAGTTTAGTATCCCAAGTTTAGTATCTCTGCGTTGTTGGATCATACTTTCATTTATCTATCATTTTTTTTAGACAAACTTGCTGCCTCGAGTTATCTATAGCCTTTGACCAAACTGTTGAAAGAAAGAGCATCTTCAGGCAGATATTCAGCCGGAATTTTCATAAAATAATGTATCGGAAGTACTAAAAACACTAATTAGTATACTGTATGTTCTTTTCCTTCATTCAAACACCATATGAACAAATAATTCACTTTTATAGACGTCAACTATGGAACTTTGAGGTAGGTTGGGATTGCTGATCACACGGAGAAAAAACTTGCCCTCCAAGATACAGTTTTTTGCTTCCACCCCCCTCTCTTCTTCTTTTTCTTCTCTTTTTTGTTTTTGACTCTCTGTTAGTCCGTCCGTCAATCTGTCTGTTTCTGTCTCTTCTCAGTGATTTAGGCTCTAGCTCTGCCTGTCAATCTGCTGACTGCATGTCTGTATATTTGTCTAGCTGTCAGTCATCTGTTTCTGTCATGGTCTGTCTCCCCCCCCCCCCCCCCTCTCTCTCTCTCTCTCTCTCTCTCTATCTATCTATCTATCTATCTATCTCTCTCTCTCTCTCTCTCTCTCTCTCTCTCTCTCTCTCTCTCTCTATCTATCTATCTCTCTCTCTCTATCTCTCTCTCTCTCTCTCTCCTCCTCCTCCCCCCTCCTCTCTCTTCGTTGGAAACTCAAAAGAGAAGCTAGAGGCGAACTGGAGAGCTGGTTCATAATCTTTCTCCGCGGATGATGAAGAGGTTTCTCGCCTTCGAAAATGCGATAGGAATCAGTGAGTGGAGGCTGCTAAGTATACACTCATTACCATTAACAAATCCATCACAAGACTAAGGCTGTTGATGAAACCTTCTGCTGATTATGCCTGTAATTTAAAATCTAACGGCTTCAGTAAAGTGAAACATAAGATAAGCTTATTTTGAAAATAACACTTTGGTAGTTCCTGGGTAATTTATCTCCTGTGTGTATTAGGGAAATTTGAATGTCGCGGTTTCAAGGCAAATATATCCACCGTGGATATCTTTTTCAATCGATAGATAAAAAGCGACTAACCCCCAAAAAATGCACGCAGAAACACACACATCTAGAGAAATTTGGCTGGGAATAAGCATAAAAAATGATAGAAATAAAGACATAAACGAAACATAGAGCCAGCGAAGAACGGCAGCAGCAACTTAACAGACAAGCCAACCGGGCAGAAGCCATTTGCCAACAAACCCCTTTGCGAGCTGGCTTACCACGCTGTGCCGTTTGCAAATACAATCTTCCAGACCAAACTGAGGCCCAAACCCGAACTATCGTGCCCTGGTGCATGAGTGTAATAACAAATGTTTTCATAACTCAGTCCAGATGATTCAATAAAGTGTTTAAAATGTTGCTCTTAACTTGTTCAACTTGGCAGAGCCGGACGCCTGCAGTCACAAAACGGGGTGTAGTGAAACCAATTCCTTTTTCAAACAATCTATCTATATATCTATATAGATATAGATATGCATAATTACATACTCCAGTGCACGCATGTATGTCTTTATCATATTTCACCATTCCACACACACACACACACACACACACACACACACACACACACACACACACACACACACACACACACACACATACACACATAGTACATGTACAAACACATGCAAACACAGTCCGCCATTGATTTATTTCTAATTTGATCTCAGTGTGTGATAAAAATCCCACTACTTATGCAATCACCAAAATTGCACCATCTTTGCCTTGTGAAAAAATCTTTGCACAGACTGCTAGATGCATCAATCACACTGTAACTACAGCTAAGTGAGCAGATGACTTTCTTCGCCTTCATAAATTGGAAACGGTTTAAATTGCGAGACTCTTCATCACAGAAATTCATCAAAAGTCTTAACATAATCATGAATTTGTAAACGAAAATGTTCTTCCGATTTATCATGTGGCCTGTCGGACTCTCGCTCCTCTGCCAGGTTCTGTTCCCGGAACTGGAAGCTGATCTGCTTTGCTTTCGGTCCCGACAACACACGCCAAGCCATTCGCTCTGGGGCTAGACTTCGGATTTACCCTCAATTGCCAACTTCTTTTCTGAACATCTTAGAATAATTTTCCCCTCGACTTTTTTTCTAAAATGAACTCACCATTTTTCAGATGATACTTTTGACAACTTTGATTTCACTCTCTAGCAACACGTTCTTCGGACTTTCGCTTCGCTGTCTCGTTACAGTTCCGACATTGTTCTGAAGCAACTAAAAAGACAATGTTCCGCGACTTTGAATATTGATGTGCAGGAGTCTTTAGCTATAAGAAAAAGGTCAAGGATACCGTGATACCTTCTGCATCGAAATGGTTTAGCATGTAAATTCAATCTCCCCTGTCAAAGCATATATATATATATATATATAT
>NC_061828.1:17806508-17811508 GCF_019202785.1 Penaeus chinensis | reverse complement strand
GTGTCTACCCGTCGTATTCGTCGGCAAGGGGTTAAAGGGATATATGCCAGTTACTTCAAATCCTTTCTGGATATTTGATTTGGTTACTGCTCTGGGTAGTTTCCTTAAGAATTACTGGAGGATCATAAATTGTCATTGGTTTACCGGGATTAGATTTCATCCATCCATTACAGTTTGTGTGAACAGTGTGGAGGAAAAGATAAAAGAAGTACGCCACTGTCTCTACAATAGTCACAGCTTGTGAAATATGCGAATGATTATCAAGTAAGGGCTAGACTGGATGCTTCTTTGCTGCACCTGATGTTCTTTACAAAGTGATGCAAAAACGTCTGTTTGCACGCAACCGCTCGGATTAGTTGATCCACAGCATCCTTGGAGTCCATTTGAATGAAATGTTCTCGGAAATGTACCCTTGAAAACATTCGGGCTGTGCTATTGCTATTAGTATTGACTGCAATACACACCGTTACTAAGGCCCCTCTTTCAGCTGAAGTTAGAGCACCATCCTGCTTTGCTCCCTTCTGGGCAACAATGTGATTAGGGTCTTCTACTGTAGTTATCCCTGTCTCCTCGCAATTATATAAGCGTTTGCTCTCAAACTTATATTGTTCAAAAACTAGATCTACGTTGTCAAAACACAATTAACGTTTATCTCGTTAAAACTGAGCCTTGCTCGGGCTTGTGGATTCAGGTGTGCGAAGTGATAGACCTGTGTTCCGTTTCATGAAGCTTAAAAACCATTCATCTTCATTAGAAATCCACGTTGGAGGACAACTGATATAATTTGCTCTTGCATACTCGTATGTGAGTTTCCTTATTCCCTTTGGAGTCATCCCCATATCTGATTTGCAACACTTCTAAGTGATACCTTATTCTCCAAAACTCTTTTAGCTTCTTCTGCCATGACATCAGGGAGTGTATTCCCCCGGCCTGTCTTCCGTTTATATGTCCGAGGAATTCTTTAAGTTGTATCTGAAAAGACTGGGGTAAGTTGTTAAGTAACAACTAGCCCGTAACAACAAACCCAACCATTAGTGTCCCTTATTCTTTGTCATTTTTTGTCAACATGAATGGCAGCATGGCCAGGGCACTGTGTTCACTGCATAACCATTTCACACCCATTGTATCAGCTTCCAAATGACCAAGGTACTTCAACTGATGCCAGAGACGATAACGAAGAAAAAACTTCGGCCTTCGAAAAATTAACATTTCCCCCTACCTTTTCACCTAGTCACACTTCTGCATTCCTGTTCCTGCCTCCACCTTTGTTTACAAGCTGCATCAGGTGAAAGGACTCCCAGTGACAGCTATTGAATAGTTTGGGAGATATTGAGAGTAACAACTTGGAATTGTAATAACTAGACACGGTCTCCCCTTTATGTATGTGCGTGCGTGTGTGTGTATAAATATGTCAATTCTTGTTTACACAGAAAAAAGTTACATATGATTATCACAAATCCACATGGAAAGGAAGTACGTGTTATCAAAACCCTGTATAAAAGATGAATACTATATGTTCATCGCGTGGGAATTACTTTCAGGGATATTAGAACTGAAATAAACTAATTTTCCCCTCTCCTTATCTTATCATTAATGGTTACTTATGAGAGATATGCGGTCGCAATCAGAACTAAAACAAGATGATTTTTTCGTCGCCACAAACAGAGGTCGGATTTACTAACGCATATACAAGATCGTATGAGTTTTGTTTACATCGTAAATCAAGCTACTCTCTCGTTTCTCGCAATGAGGGTGTTTTCAAAACACTCCCGAGGTCGTAAACACGTCTCCGCACGAGAGATATTAGCGGGTGCCCGAAACCACTCGTAACGCCCGTCGTGGTGACCCTCCTCCGCCCATATCAGTCTCATAAATACCTTCAAGAATGTGCAGATGCATTTCCTTGGGGAAATCAATTATTCATAAGAAAGTGAATTCCTTGCTTCCATAATATTACGTTAGGGTAATAAAAGTTGTGCTTATATATTGCTAAACTTTGTTATTGTATATTTATTATATATTTTTTTTGCTACAAAGAAAAATAGTTACATGTTGGAAGTTATACATATCTATTCAATTTTCGTACCTGATGATGTGTCAGAATTCCTTTAATTCATGATAAACTGAACTTGTTGAGTGGTTTACATGAGGCCCACGTCAAGTTTTTGCGTGGCCTCTACGCATCGGCAAAAGCCATCCTTATTTACATTAGCCATATTGTTTTTTCTGTTACTATGCCTCCTAGATATATTGCTCACACGCTAACTGATTTCCCCCAAAGAAAAGTCATATTCGAACACTCATGAAGGTATTTATGAGACTGATATGGGTGGAGGAGGGTCACCACCACGGGCGTTACGAGTGGTTTCGGGCACCCACTGATTTCTCAGCCTCCAGGCTAGTACAGTGGTAACGTGTCGGCCTCTCATCCGAGGCGTCGGCGGTTCGCGCCCCGCCCAGGCGCGAGAAGTAGCAATTGTCGCCTGGAGGTTACTGCTGTGGCTGGGCACCACGGCGGGTAAGGACAAAGCTCATCCGCGTCAGCACCAGCTGACACACGTTAGCGAGTCGGCAGTAGTCAACAGATGCCGGGCTCCCCTCATGGGCATAGCCCGGGCGAGGCTCAGCTTCGCATATCTGACTTATCCTTATGTCTCTCGTGTGGAGATGTATTTACGACCTCAGGTGTGTTTTGAAAATACGCTAGTTCTGAGAAACGTGAGAACATCTTCATTTACGATGGAAACAAAAGTCATACGTTCTCGTACATTCGTTCGCAAATCCGACCCTTGCTTTTCTTTTCCTTGCTTCGCCTGATAGGAACCTACTCAGTTCATGGTGCCGCCATATTGCCTCCCAGCAGCGTTCCATTATTGGAGCACGAAATTCTCGCCCCGTTTATGCATTTACTCTCGTGACGCAGTGCCGTAAGTGTTTCGTTTGCTATAGCGTTGAAAAGAACAGTTAAAAAAAAACTGTGCACATTAAAAATGTGATTAACAATGGCAAGTGCCCTTGTACAGTACGCGTGCAATGATATTGCATATATAAGAAATATTTGTTTGGCGTATTTTCTCACATTACATGTTGCTAATTTATTTGGACTACAAACGTAAATTATATCGAAGGGAGTAGAACATATGATTATTTTTTCCTGCATTTCCTTATTCATATTTTCAATTCTCATGATACGATATGGGTGCATATGAACCTGATTAGGTATATGACGTATTCCTATGCTCAGATACAGGCCACATTTTATGCAGAATTGTTTCCGTAGTTTAGATTTAACAGTAGGGTAAAGCTGTAATTTCCCTTTCAAAATAGTCCCGACTAGAAGTTACTAGACTGGCCACAGAACCATATACAGAAGCGCCATCCATATAGAGAAAGACAAGTGAATAACCATACCAATATCCTATAATTCTTACATGCTTCCCATTGTTAATAATCTTAAATCGGTTTAGCTTGATCAGAATATATGCTACCATATGATTATAAGAAATTACGTAACCTCTGATGCTCAGTTATGATATGAAATAACCGATTGGACATTTAAATTTACCATACAGATTCTTAAATGAAAAAATAAAGGCTTATTGAATGTCTGATACTTGATAAATAATTAGAATGGTAATGATAATGAAGTTGGTGATGATAATGATAATAATGACAACTTAATTTTTTGGCCACGACAGGTTCATTTCCGTAGATATAATCAAATGAAGCAGTAATTTCTACATAATAAAACATTTGGTTATTCAACAGGAAAGTTAAATGGCCAGTCTATATGCCACGTTTTAATTAATACCAAACTGACAGCCTGGGAAATTCGAAAACCAGCAAACCCCCTTAGCGATTTATACAGAAAGTCAGTACAATTTATTTACGCGAATAGATGTAGGAGCATAGGTACTTGGCAAACCTTACTACCTGGCACATTCGGGCGAATTCCGAAGTGATATGTTTGCACTGAACGGCTAAATCTTAGTAGCCTTGGCAGTTCTACTTGACGCTCGACAAGAATGGTGTGAAACGCTACCTGTGGATCCTTTAAATGGCACAAGATTTACGGACATTCATGCATGAAGTAGTTATATCTCACGCGTGAAAGCGATTGTGACTTGATCATTATATATGCCTGAACGTTTTTTTTCCACACATGAATCTTTGGTAGCCGCGAGTGCATCCCGATCAACAGCTAAATAACAGTACTGTACCATGGAACCTGTAAGTGTAGTAATGAAGGAAGAATCCTTTACCCTAAAGCGCTCTTTTTGTAAGGACTCCGACGAAGAACTCGGAGTGTGGCGATGGACTGTTTCCTATTTAACAACCTGTTTTAAGTATCGTTATAGCACCCCCCCCCCCCCTACCCCGAGATACCATACAATGGAAGTATAATCTGCATAACAGTGGTTTTCAAGTTTGATGGAAGAACAAAGTTGTTGCGCACGAATCTCTGTTTTCTCATTTTCTTCTGTTGCCTCTCGCACTTGCCAACCCTCGCAACGTGTCTGCCAAGTGCTTGCTCGGCCAGTCATCTTCAAACTTTAAATGGCACTCAGTCGAAGTCGAGTGTGAATGAGGTTTTCCGTCGATTTTCATATTCAAACACTCAGTCGTTCCTGAAAAACGTATCTCAAATATGTCAAAAATTACTGGCTTCTACTTTCTGCGGGGAGTGATCTTGCTAATTTGCTGAGTTTTCCCAGATTATTTTCGGAGAGAGAGAGAGAGAGAGAAAGAGAGATAGATAGATAGATAGAGAGAGAGAGAGAGAGAGAGAGAGAGAGAGAGAAAGAGAGAGAGAGAGAGAGAGGGGGGGGGGAATCAATAAAATAGCAGAACCCGATAAGGCAGCGAGTCATGAACACTTTTTTTTTTTTTTTTTTTTTTTTTTTTTTTTTTTTTTTTTTACAATTCTCACTGCTTATGGATATGCCAGTAAGAATCTATTTGCCTTCATCAACATCTTTTTATCACGAAAAGGTGAACAG
>NC_061828.1:17791508-17794008 GCF_019202785.1 Penaeus chinensis | reverse complement strand
GCGAGGCAGCGTCGGGCCAACAAGAGCATTGTTAATGGTCGCTACTTGGAGACCGATGATAATTAATGAAAACGACTGCAGTAATAATAAATAGCACGAGAGTTTGTGTGTTGCCTCTGCCTCTCAGAGCGTTTAAACACGTTCATGGGTGAAGATAAGGTGGCATTGTTTGTTCTTAGTTGCAAGTGTAAGTCGACGAGATTGCAGGATTAAAACACACAAAACAAATAAGACACAAGGCGGTACATCGAGTTGATTGAGAGTCAGGTCCTGGGCATTTTCTGTTGCATTGGAGAGCAGTGTCATATATGTATCTGTACATATATATGTATATTGTATAATATATACATATATATATTTATAAATATATATACATATATATATTTATAAATAAATATATATATAAACATATACATACACATATCAATAAATGAATGAATGAATAAATGAATATATATATGTATATATAAATATATATACATATACATATATACATACATATATTTAAATATATATGTATATATATATGTATATATACATATATATGCCATGATAACATCCTGTCACATCACGGTAGACACGATTTTCGTTGAGAAGAAATAGCCTCATTACCTAAAAAATAATGTAAGTCGTAGTCAATAGCAAAAAGAGCAGGGTGATTTTGTTTCGTGTGCCCCGATGTATCCCTCCAGCAGCTGACTCCGCATGCATCCTGACGCATTGTTCGGTATGGCACTGGGGGTGGGGGGTGTCGGGAAAGCTGAAATGTGTTTATACGTGTAAACTTTTCTCCAAAACTATTCGGATCCCATGATCTGTACATTAGCACACGGGTTCTTTAGCACAAAAAATATAAAAACACAAAACATAATTTAAAAATTAAAGAAAACAATCCAGAATATAACTGGAAAATTAAAATTTTCTGTCATTTCATGTTTCTTGGCAAGGATAATGCACAATTTATACAGTAAATCACAACAAATAAAACAGAAAGAATAACAATGACGTTTTATAATAACAGGACGAACAACAAATAATAATAAGAATAACAATGACGATTAGGACACGGGCACACTCATGCATGCGGTCCTCGCAGGAAATGGTTGACGAGTATATTACTGGACAAGTACATTGCTAAAATAAATAAATAAATAACATCTTGGCCAAGGAGGTCGAAAATCTAGACCACTATTATATGATTATAATAAAAAGATAATAAGCAAGATCCATGAGTCATGATCCTAGCACAGCCACATTAACAACAAAAAGAACACACGAAACTGCAGTTGCCTCTCCTAAATCAGTGGAATCGTCGACTCACCCGACAACGCTGTAATCGTCAGTGACTACTTCTCGAGTCCAAATGACTGGATGGCCGGCGACTCACTCATGTATGACATGTTATGTACAGACATTAACCTAAAGCATTAAACTAAAAGCCTTGTGCCACAAGAGCTACCCTGGTGTCAGGGGTCTCTCGTCACTCACGGCGTTATTGTCAATCTATGGTATCTATGACAATGAACAGGTTTATAAAATAATTCATAAAGTAATTACTTTTCTAAGGGATACAAAACCTTATGACCTTATCTAGATTGAAATAATGAATAGGATCCATTGCATTAATGATCTTGACTGGTTGTGTTAATATGGCCATATGCCGCTGGTCGACAGCCAAGAAATCCAACAAGCAATCAAGCAAGTGGACGGCCGGCATACTCACCCTTTCGACCTAACAAGCGGTAGTGAGGGACGACGAGGAATATGAAAAGAATACTCCAAAATCTCTCTATCCCTCACGACATCCCCCAAGATTAATACCAGAATTCACCCCACCCTCAAGATCGCCAGCCCCTTCTGGGACTTCTTCAATAGCGCCATTGCCGAGGGCGTGGTTCCTCACCCAGGGGAACGAGTCATGACAGTTCCGAACTCGAGAACCAGCCTATCCAGTCCTCTCGACAATCTCAAACCCCCATCGCATACCTATAATAAGCTCTTAACACTAATTGTAAAGAAAATGTAGATTTTTTTCCATTCAGATTAGACTGTCACCCGTTTGTAAATATTGTAATAAGCTCCACCCTCCACAATCTAGTTGGCCTTATCAGATACATAACCTCGAATGTAAACAGGCAACTGGCGGTAAACACAGATGGCGCTTACCACTTACACCGCCGTAATAAAGAAATTAATTTCTTGAGATTTCACTAGGACCTCTTTCCTCGACCTCTGTTTCCAGAGAAATCTAACAAACAACTACTGTGAATTTTAGGGGCCTTGGGGCAAATCTCTTCCAAACGAACAGCAGATCTGTAGCCTGCCCTAATATTTTGGCAGTATAGTGTTTTATCACAGGTACTTAATTACGCCGTCTACTCTTGGCTTAGATAGCATAATATTCATCAGCCGAGAAGTCATTCGAACAGGTAAAGCGTGACATTTGTGACGTTCACAAATCCACTACTTCTTCCTCACTCCCTCACCCGTCTTCCCTCTG
>NC_061828.1:17774008-17779008 GCF_019202785.1 Penaeus chinensis | reverse complement strand
CGTTACCAGTGAAAAGAAATGCGAACTGTCGAACCCAGTCTCTTCCCTATTTTTTGTTATTTAATCGGATTCAATCCCAGTCTATAAATCTTATGACCTGAGATAACCCGTCCACTTCTGAACTTATTGAGCCATCTATGCAAGTATGTCTCATAAGGGCAATAAAAGTGCCAGTTTTCCCATTAAAGTCACCTACATCTTTGTCCGGGTAGAAATGTGTTATAACTGGTAGGAGGCGGCAGAACGATACAAAAGGTACAACATATAGGTGTCGTATTTCGTGCTTTTAATAACATGAAATATAGCGGAGTTTCAGACAGGCAAATCCCAGATTTAATTATAAAAAGTTAACTTACTCTTTTGCAAAGAGTACCAGTAATCAAGGTTTTATTGATATTTGTATTGATCAGCACTGGCTCTTCAGCTTGTTCAGATCAGCACCTGCACAGTTTCTCAACGTGTTGCAGTGCATATCAATACCATCTGGGAGGCGCTTTGGCTTTTTAAATATTCTAATAGAAAATGGCATATTTCAAGGTGGTGAGTATTTTATTATTACTTGATCAGTATTATCATTATCATTACATTTATTACTATCATCAGCATCACTTTTTTCATTAGTATTAGTACTGTTATTGTTAATATTATTATTATCATTATCATTATTATTTATATTCTTCTTATTATTATTATTGTTTTTATTGTTTTGTTGTTGTTATTACCATCATCATCATCATCATCATCATCATCATCATCATCATTAGTTGATTATTATCATCATCATCATTTTTATTATTATCATTAGCATCGTTATTATTACTGTTATCTTCTCTTTTCATGAGAACATGAATATATTTGCGTTATGGACCTAAGGGACTACCCATAGCCACTCCATCAACTTGATTATATAATTTGCCATCAAAGAAGAATGTTATATCTTTAGTGGCAATTTTCAGCAATTTCTTGAATTGTACCTTATTTATATGAGTGTTGTTAAACGGAGAGCCAGTGATGATTGCAACTGTCTTAACAAGACATTTGTGAGCAGATTGGTAACATCTAAACTTGCCATGATAAAAGTGCCAGTATAGGAATATCTAATAATGTTTTTACAAAGTATCATATGTTGTAAATTCGTTGATAGTCAGTCTTTTGCGAAAGGGAACAAAATATTTTGTACCAAAGGGACTACCCATAGCCACTCCATCAACTTGTTTATATAATTCGTCATCAAATCTTTAGTGGCAATTTCCAGTCATTTTTTTTACATTGTACCTTAATTAAGCCATTAATATGAGTATTGTTAAACAGAGATTGCAATATTACATATAAACGTCTGTTTACTTCTGAATCAAAACCAAGCGTCCTGTATGGGTTCCCAAAATAGGTTGCCCTCTTAGACCAATAATTTCAGTTATTAACACTTAAAACTATATTTCAAAATATATCATTCCCTTTCTCAAAAGGCTGACTATCAATGAATTTACAAATCATATAAAGAAGTAAATGGAATGGCTATGGGCAGTCCCTTGCAAATATATATATATAAATATTTTTTTTTTTCTGAAAGATATGGCTCACAAACTGCCCCTAGACTTTAGACCCTCATATTGTTATAAATATGTTGACGACCTATTTCTTTTTTTTAATCACAGCTACATGTTCAGAAATCCCTGCAGTATATGAACAGTCAGCATACGAATATCAAATTTACTTGTGAGTGAGTCCAACGGTAAACTTCCTTTCTCGTCAGAATAAGCAGAGATAAGAATAGATTTGCAAATGCAACATACAAGTAACCTACATACACATTCCTTACCACGAAGTTTAATTTTATTTCCTTCCTATCAAGTACAGAAATATTTTGATAATTACTCTTATCAACAGGGCATACAAAATATTAAATAGACCCTGTTACTTACATCCTAAGAAGGAATGTTTTTTCATCGTATGTCATTCAAAGATCCATCACACAACCTTAGATATATCTTTGTAAAAAGTGTACCAGTACAACTTGCCACCAAAGCTATAATTTACACAAACTTTCTATTATACTATTCGAAAAAATGCTAAACCTCATAAGCATGCACTATTAAACTGTTGATCTAAGGATCATTTCACTTCCACAAACACCATTGGCCACTACTTCGAAGTCAAAGACAACATTCCCAACCTAATATGTTTATCTCTCGTCTATACGTTTACGTGCAGCAGCTGCAGTGCTGCTTACATTGGAAAGACTTCTAGGAATCTTTTCACTTATGCAGATGACCGTAGGGTATTTCATACACAACGGGAAGACCACTAGATGAACCCATGGTTTCCCCAATGCGTGAACATTGCCAACAAAATAGCGCCATAATTTATCAAGACATGGTTTCAAAGTAATATATTCATCACCCTTTGCTTGAGCCCTCTGCATATTAGGAAGTCTGTTGATAGTTGACCCTGTTTATGAAACTCCTAGATTTTCTGTACATTCCGATGTTCCAGCAATATTACCGTATGTCAACAGAAAATTACAAATGACATTTGCGTTTGCGTCATTTTCTATAGATTATGATTATAATTTATACTTATCACGTCTTCCTATAATGTTTGTATGAATTAATTCTGGAATGGATTATAATGTTTTTATCAATGGTAATTCAGCTGACCATTGATAATGGGTGGCGAACTTTTCACCCGAAACGTCTGGAGAAAATAAAGATGCTGTTCCCGATAAGCCTGGTTTGTCTGTTCCTTATACGCCTCCACTTCCCGGCTGGAAGTTCAGTCACTATCATTATCGTTATTATAACTATAAATTTGATCACTATCATTACTATTATCATTATTATCAGTATCATCTTCATTATTATTATTATTATTATTATTATTATTATCATCATTATTATTATTATTATTATTATTATTATTATTATTATTATTATTATTATTATTATTATTATTATTATTATTGTTGTTATTATTGTTATTATTATTATTATTATAATTATGATTATTATTATTTTTATGATAACCACTATTATTATTATTACTCTTAGTAATAATGATAATATTATTAGCATCATTACCATCACCATCACCATAATCATCATCGTTATTACTGTTATCAATATCATCATCATTAATCTCATTATCATCGTTTTTATTATCACCATTACTATTTTCATTACCACTTTTATCAACATTATTTACACTATCGGTATTATCATTTATTTGACTTCCATTATCACTGCAATAACTTGGTGTCTCAGTTGCATTATTTATTAATATCATGGCTAAAGTTATTATTTTATTACTCTTACCATACCATTGTTATTAATTTTCGATCATCGTTATCTTCTTTATCTTGTATTCCCTCAAACTGATTTTTATTTTATTTCTTTCATGTAATCTCAAGATAACATATCACACACACACACACACACACACACACACACACACATATGTATATAAATTGGCGATTTGTGAATTTGATACTGATTTTTATTTCATTTCTTTCATGTAATCTCAAGATGACATATTGCACACACACACACACATATATATATATATATTTGTATATACATATATATATATATATATATATATATATATATGTGTGTGTGTGTGTGTGTGTGTATGTATATATGTATGTATGTGTGTATATATATATATTGGCAATTTGTGAATTTGATACTATTATAATTGCTCTCATAAATGTTATTTTTTTACCATTAACGTTGTTACTACTATCGCATTGCTATCACTAACAGTTATTCTTACCAGTTTCTCTCTGTTAACTCTTATTTTTTCCGAATTACAAATATTGTCAAGATCATCTTTTTTTTCGGGGTCCTCTAGATTAACACTCTGACACCATCTGAGCTCGTTCCCATCCCTCTCCAGACATATTTCTTTAATCGCTTGACACAAAGTGAACGGTCATTGCACAACGTCGCAAGCAGCATTTATCTCCGTGCATAAACATTAATACTTTCTGTTCACCGCACAAGAGGAAGAGAGAAGATAATGTGCACGCAAGGCGAGCATAAACTTGCTATCAAATTGATTCGAAAAAATATAGTATATCTTACTAACTCAATAAGCGAGGGTATACAACGGCTCGACGTCTTTATCTGTTCATATAGCCCGGAGAGTCAAAGGGAATGCCGTCAGACCAAACAGCGCAACACAACACACGGTATCCCGTGGTCGCCTAGGCTCAGGAGACGTCAAAGGGAGAGCCGTCAGTCCAAACAGCGCGACATAACGTGGTATCACCCGGTCTCTCAGGAACGCCGGAAAGCTGACGCGTGGAATGAACATGAAACGAAGCCGGTGACAGAGAGCCGAAGCCGATGTTGTCGCTGCTACGTGTTCTGATGCCTCGGCTAGTCATTCGGATAATCCCTTGCGGTGAGAAGCTTTGTCTTATTCTTTCGAAGTCTCTAAGCATTATGGCCTCCGTATAACTTAAATTTTAATGTTGATAAATATGTATATATATATATATATATATATATATATATATACATGTACATTACGTATGCACGCATAGGCAAACACACACACACACACACACACACACACATGTGTGTTTGTGTATATATATACATATATATATGTATATATATGTATATATATACACACACATGCGTTTATATATACATATATACATACGTATATATGTATGTATATATGCATATATCTACATATACATACATATATATGTATATATATATGAATACACACATATGTATATATACACACATATACACATACATGTACATATACATAAATGCTACAGCTGTATTCAACGTTATATAGAAAAATTACATACTATGTTATCAAGATTGACGTTATAACACCTTAATGGTACCTTCATAGTATAAAAGAAAACAGGATAGTTTGCATTAAAATTTATTATCCATTCCTAGACCAAAAAGGCACTTTAAAGTACTTGAAACATGTATATTAATACAATCATGAAGTGCTCCCTTTCTTTATATATG
>NC_061828.1:17761508-17771508 GCF_019202785.1 Penaeus chinensis | reverse complement strand
GATAATGAGGACCGAACATTATGTATAATTCGTTTCTAATGCTAAAATCTCAATAGTTTTCGTTATAAGTATTCCATAAGTCGTGGCGTTTCTCTGAGGAGTCGCATCCACATTCGAAAAGCCAAGTGAGAAAATTCACGTTCGCTTGTTTCAACTAGAGGAACTACTAGCTGGGTGATTCCAAAGAAGATGGATATCAAAAGTCTAAAAACTTACTCCCACTGCATTTTCTAGAGAAAAAATCATTCTGATGAAATGGGCAGTTCGTGAGAACCCCGTCTCACGCAAAATATGATAGCATGTAGTTGACAAAAACAAAAGAAAAAAAAACAACATATATGTAAATATATACATACACATAGGTATGTATACATAATTTTTTCTTTTTTTAATTTCGATGATATTTTTACTATCGGTTTATTTGTAAAAAGAAAAACGGTAATTACTGTAGAAAATAAAGACCAATACTGGGGGCAGTCATACCTATAATAAGAACAATCTATCGTTATTCAAAACCTTGTCTAATCCCCGTAAAACTTTCCATTCCTTTTAGCATGATATGTTAACCATTGGGAGGTTCTTTCATTAGCCGTTTCCCAAACATTGACAATATTTGACCAAACATTTTCCATTGGGTCTGAGCCACATGCCTTGCTTGGCCGCGGAAAGACTTCCGTATGGTTTTGGCGTCGAACCATTTCGTAACTGCCCTTGATGTGTGTATTGGGCAGCTCTCTTATACGAATATGGTTGTTTCTGTAGACGTGCCAAAGGATAGCAACGTGCTGATGGGAGAAATATTTCTTCAAACAATTTCAAAATATTTGTCAAAACTGAATCTCCCTTCTTTTTCGGCGAGTTCACCAACAGCATGCATGAAAATCCATCCCACTTATCATTGGTCACATGGCCACTCCTCGCGGTTTCATAGATATATCGTCTGTCACATCTAAAAAGTAAACAATGATAGATAATCAGAACATAAAATATGACATATAAACATATATTTTTTTAAAACTAACTTTTTGAACTAGGTCTATGAGCAAACTGAAAAAGGATAATGATATTTACACTTGTTGTTTCTCATCCAGCACTGGAGCCTCCCGTGCGCTCTTCACATGATGCTGGGCGAATTAGAGGCGATGTTGGCAATGTCGTTTATCCAACCTCTCTTTGATAACGTTCTGTGATAAATCCCATCCGCATGTAGTCGTTTTGCGGCTTGTTAGCGGGAATTGTAGGTATTTATATGAATTTTAGCTGCCTTGGTGAAGGGGCATCCGGAAAGAGGGCGGTCGTTCAGGGTGCTCTCCTCCTCCCACCTTGTTTACCCGTATACCATCGAGCGGGAGATACCCGGCTCTCTGGTTACTTCACTGGAAAATATATTACTTTCACTCATCCCAATGATGCAACCTCTATTCGCAGTTTCAGACTGCCTTGCGTCCATCTTGAAAAAAGTGTCAGCTTGGCAGCCTAGTTTTTATACACCATCGGACATATATTGTTTTCTTGTTTAGCATATATTAGGATTAGCCGCGAAATAAATATTCAGGAATTTATGAATATTCATTATCATAAAGAGTATGAAATATACGATTTCGAGTTTTTTATTTTGTAGATGGTTCATCTTTCTTCAAACAACCGAAGTTCCGGGTGAACAAACATGACTTTTAACACACTGGGAAATAAGTATCGTAAGTGCATCAAAGCTTTGGCATGCAATGAAATATACAAGGGAAATATACATTGCATACGTGTCAGATAAAAGTAGAGGAAGATATTGAATTCCTGTTCTATGAGAATGAACAAGATTTTTCTTTCAATATATCAAATATAATATAGCACTTGTATTGGGAGTAGGTTTTAGACTTGTTTTTCATCCTCCTTGGAACCACCCAGCTAGTAGTTGCTCGAAGTGAAACGAGCAAACATTAATTTTCTCGCTCAGCTGATCGAATGCGAATTATCAGAGAAACGCCACGACTTAAGGGATAATAATAGCGAAAATTATGGTCAGATTTTAGCACAGGATTAAAAGCATTTAGAATAATCGAGAATTAAAGAATTATACATATTGTATAGCTGCTTATCACCAAATACTGACTTCGTAATTCCATAAACATCAAACACACACACACACAAACACACACACACACACACACACACGCTGAAAATATCTGCATATTCATTGTAACCCTACTGCGGTTTTGCGTTCAGCTCATGTTCTATATTGAAAAATATAATGTAGCATGCTTTTTACTTATTGAATATTTTTTTTCATGTTTGGTTTAGGCAAAAAACGGTTCCTCCATTAGTTCGATTAGCCGTTGCTAGATGGTGCAGCTACGAAAACTATTTAGAAAGGTATCAGCGAATTTGAAGAATTTTAGTTGATACCACTGCCATACATACATTTTTAAGGCATGTAGCTTTTTTCAAGTTTCACGAAATATGCAGCTATAATTGATACTTACTGTGTTGAAAGAAGGGGGAAATGCCATCTCACCTCCATAGGTGTTGCCATTTCGATAAACAAACAATGTCAGGAAATCGCATTTGAAAAAATATCCCAAAACAAAGTCAGTGATAGCTAATAAATGTTTTGTAATCACTTGTTTGAAGAAAACGAAAGATGACATGGTTTACGTAGTTTCTAAAACTAGATACTAATAAAAAATAGATACTAATATACTTGTTGGTCATTTATGTTCTACCAATCACACTGTTTCTTACAAAAAACATAGGGTTTTCGTCTCTTTCACAAAAATACTATATACTCTATGATTACATCGAAGTGGCTGCCAGATGTACAAAAGTGGGACCAAGTAAAGGTACTGAATTATACGAGTAATTCCGCAACTGTACATACATACATATATATATATATATATATATATATATATATATATATATATATATATATATATATATGAAAGGAGAAAACACACTACCGTGTTGATACTATGGTATAAAAACCCACACTGTAAAACTAGACCTGAAGATGGAAACCAAATACATCAAATTACCATATCTCGGACGATTAAGTTATCGCGTTCGAAAACAATTACGTGAGTTACTCAAATATTTGTTCCCCCAGGTAAAATTCAATATAGTTTTCACGAATAACCATTCTATCAGCACTTATTTAAAGAAGAGAGAGTCTTTTGCTCCTGACTTATGTTCAAACATTGTATATATATTTAGTTATCCTAGCTGTAATACTAGGAATATTGGATCAACAACACGTTGGTTCAAACATAGAATTCTTGAACATATGGGGAAGTCCATAAGAACAGGCCTACCTCTGAGTAAATCGACGTTCTCTGCGATACGCCAACATTCACACACGGAAGACCACCCCTACACTCACAGTGATTTCAAAATTCTGTCTACATCTGCCAACAGACTCGACCTCCTAATCTCGAAATCCCTGTTTATCCACAAGATAAAACCAGAGTTAAACAACAACTCAACAGCCACACAGCTATTTACGGTGTAATCCTGTTTCCGTAATTGCTTGTTTAGTTGTTTATGGTGCGTTTTCCGTCTTTTAGTTTGTACATACGTTCCCCTATTGTTCCATCTATTTTTCTTTTTGTTTCACTTAGTTTAAGATTTTTGTCATTTTGAACTGTTATTTCTTGCCTTGTCTGGCTCCAATGTATTTATTTTCTTCTGTTCCCTCTCTGTAGCACTGAGGATGAAGACGGTCGTCTTTGAAACGTTTGCTTAATAAAGATGTTCATCACAGCATTGGTTATCTTTTTCATTATCTATCTATCTATCTATATATGTGTGTGTGTGTGTGTGTGTGTGTGTGTGTGTGTGTGTGTGTGTGTGCGTGCGTGCGTGCGTGTGTGTGTGCGTGTGTTGGTATACACACAAGCATGCATATATATATTTACTTATGTAAATATAACAATCATAAACACGTTATATGTACTTACCTCTATTTAGACATTGCTGAATTATAACAATGAACGATCGCTGCCTTCACACTTTCCTTGAGTTTGCTTTGCTGTGAGCACGTGGTCCGCGGTCGCCTTGAATTACCTTGGCTGCCACGCCCACCCTGTCTCGAAAGCACGGCATCGTTCTTGCGTTACACGTCGATTGAAAATTGCGATAATGTTACATCATTTGGAATTTGATGTTCGATCACAGATTTATGTAAATCATATTTCAGATGTTCGCCGAGAGTGCATTCAGACTTGTAGTATTCAGTAAAACAAATATAATATCTTCAAAGTAACCAAGACTACGCAAAGAATGTATTATGACTTTAATAATATATTTTTTATCGACTGAGATCTCGGCAGAAAGTGAGAGTCTATCGGTTGCTACTGTACTATAGGCCTAGGCAAAGTTTCTACATTAGTCTGGCTCGTCTTTCTATTTCAGATAAGGCGATGGATTTCCATGCTACATAGGCTATTTTCTAAACAAAATTGACATACAAAGTTGTTTACGTGTAATGTAAATCATATTTAAACTTTGGTTGATAAAAAAAGAAAAAGAAAATAGTGACTCATGAAAAGGTCAATTTTTTTTATCACTGTAGATCAAGAAAATGAAGTATCAGTTTGTGAAATGACCACAACGAAAGATAGATGTGTATATATGGATAAAATATTTTAAAATACGTATATATGACAATAATGTTAATAAAATTCCCCAGTGTATTGTTTCGAAAGGAATTTATCCGCTGTGTGTTTGTAGGTCTGCATGATTAGTTCTTGCTTCTGCGGCATGACCTTGGCGTTCCCATTATGGGTTTAAATTATTAGTGTTCTTAATCCATTTCTATTTGTGGCATGCCAACCGTTACAGAATACGGGCGGATATGTTGAGGATTATCGTTGTAACACGAGTAAGATATATCTTACATCGGTATCAGTTGATTGGTCTTGAACTATGTTTTTAGTTAATTCATCCGATTAACAAAAAGAAATCCCTCCAAAAAACACACACACACACACACACACACACACACACACACACACACACACACACACACACACACACACACACACACTTAGACCGTTGGCATCAGGGAAATGACGAAGAGAGCAGCCACAATTCCAGCCAATTCTGATGTCCTGGTAGGCTGGCTGGTACTCACTCTGATACTCTAGCATTCGCTGAATGCTAGAGAATGCATTGATACGCTAGCATTCCCATACTCTTTATGTAACGAAGTGCGTATCCCAAAATGATAGTGCGACGTTTTCTTATGCTTATATTGCAACGTTTAATCATATGTCCAAACGTACAAATATCCTACATAGTTTCTGAATGAAAGTACGTACCGTCATTCGCAACACGATACCACGAATTCGTTAGGTACAAGACATGCCCTGTTAAAACACAACTAGGGTACGAACCGTAAGACAATACTCTAATGAAACCAAGTACATAGATAAAGATGAATGTGAAAAAAAAAACACACGCAGCAAACACAATCGTGCTTTCGACACTGCAACAAGTTATCTTAAGATCATATATCGTTATCATATAATTTCGCACAAGATCGATCACCCTTGACTCCTTACCACTTGATAGTTGTCGTTAAGAGTCGTTAAATCCCGCTGGATGTAAACAAAGTTATACAAAAAAAAACATCCTCAGAGTCTGTGAATAAACACATTATCTCCTCTGCGCCGGAGCGCTCGTGCAAGGGTGGTAAAAATGCTTAATCTTTTTGCGATCATGACATGGACATTGAACACTTGGGCAAATCTCAGCGCCAGTCTGTAGACATGCCATAGCCTTGGTTGGATTTTTTCTGACTTAGTAGCCTCGATTTGCATTGTATCAAGTCTAAAGATTTAATTAAATCAGTGATTTCGTCTTCCCTCCTTTCTCTCTTTCCCATTACCCCCCCTCTCTCTCTCTATCTATCTATCTACCTATCTATCCGTCCATCTATTTATCTATCTACCTATCCATCCTTTTATCTGTCTATCTATCTATCTATCTATTTATATATTTAGCCATCTATCTATCTAACTAGCTATCTATCTATCTATCTATCTATCTATCTATCTATCTATCTATCTATCTATCTATCTATCTATCTATCTATCTATCTATCTATCTATCTATCTATCTATCTATCTATCTATCTATCTATCTATCTATCTATCTATCTATCTATCTATCTATCTATCTATCTATCTATCTATCTATCTATCTATCTATCTATCTATCTATCTATCTATCTATCTATCTATCTATCTATCTATCTATCTATCTATCTATCTATCTATCTATCTATCTATCTATCTATCTATCTATCTATCTATCTATCTATCTATCTATCTATCTATCTATCTATCTATCTATCTATCTATCTATCTATCTATCTATCTATCTATCTATCTATCTATCTATCTATCTATCTATCTATCTATCTATCTATCTATCTATCTATCTATCTATCTATCTATCTATCTATCTATCTATCTATCTATCTATCTATCTATCTATCTATCTATCTATCTATCTATCTATCTATCTATCTATCTATCTATCTATCTATCTATCTATCTATCTATCTATCTATCTATCTATCTATCTATCTATCTATCTATCTATCTATCTATCTATCTATCTATCTATCTATCTATCTATCTATCTATCTATCTATCTATCTATCTATCTATCTATCTATCTATCTATCTATCTATCTATCTATCTATCTATCTATCTATCTATCTATCTATCTATCTATCTATCTATCTATCTATCTATCTATCTATCTATCTATCTATCTATCTATCTATCTATCTATCTATCTATCTATCTATCTATCTATCTATCTATCTATCTATCTATCTATCTATCTATCTATCTATCTATCTATCTATCTATCTATCTATCTATCTATCTATCTATCTATCTATCTATCTATCTATCTATCTATCTATCTATCTATCTATCTATCTATCTATCTATCTATCTATCTATCTATCTATCTATCTATCTATCTATCTATCTATCTATCTATCTATCTATCTATCTATCTATCTATCTATCTATCTATCTATCTATCTATCTATCTATCTATCTATCTATCTATCTATCTATCTATCTATCTATCTATCTATCTATCTATCTATCTATCTATCTATCTATCTATCTATCTATCTATCTATCTATCTATCTATCTATCTATCTATCTATCTATCTATCTATCTATCTATCTATCTATCTATCTATCTATCTATCTATCTATCTATCTATCTATCTATCTATCTATCTATCTATCTATCTATCTATCTATCTATCTATCTATCTATCTATCTATCTATCTATCTATCTATCTATCTATCTATCTATCTATCTATCTATCTATCTATCTATCTATCTATCTATCTATCTATCTATCTATCTATCTATCTATCTATCTATCTATCTATCTATCTATCTATCTATCTATCTATCTATCTATCTATCTATCTATCTATCTATCTATCTATCTATCTATCTATCTATCTATCTATCTATCTATCTATCTATCTATCTATCTATCTATCTATCTATCTATCTATCTATCTATCTATCTATCTATCTATCTATCTATCTATCTATCTATCTATCTATCTATCTATCTATCTATCTATCTATCTATCTATCTATCTATCTATCTATCTATCTATCTATCTATCTATCTATCTATCTATCTATCTATCTATCTATCTATCTATCTATCTATCTATCTATCTATCTATCTATCTATCTATCTATCTATCTATCTATCTATCTATCTATCTATCTATCTATCTATCTATCTATCTATCTATCTATCTATCTATCTATCTATCTATCTATCTATCTATCTATCTATCTATCTATCTATCTATCTATCTATCTATCTATCTATCTATCTATCTATCTATCTATCTATCTATCTATCTATCTATCTATCTATCTATCTATCTATCTATCTATCTATCTATCTATCTATCTATCTATCTATCTAGAACAATTGACGAAAATATATGATGTCATCCGTCTTCGCCACCTTTATCATTTGCAACCGCATCATTCCACCTCCCTCTTCCCTATCCACGTACAACCACATCTACCCTTTCTGTCTTTCTTTCATGTTCTCTGCTGTGCGTGCATCCACACCTCCAGGCTAGTCTAAACCATCTCACAGCGGATCAAAGTGCCATTCGCGAACATCACAATCCGTGGAAACTCCTGCCTGATCTCGTCCGCCAACCTGTCCATCACCGTTGCGAACATGACGGAGCTCGGAGCAGAGTCTTGATGCAATTCCATCTGCATTCCGAGCCCGTCCCTCCTCTGTCGCACCGGCAGAGTAAATGATTATGATAAGAATGGCATTATCAATTATGATTATGCAAATACCAATTACTGGATTCACTGATGCAGTGATAACAATGGTGAAACTTTAATTACGATAGTAATGATAAAAATGTATATGGCGATAATGATGTATAATAATGATATTTTTTTTATCAAAATTGATAAAAGAATAACAATACTTATGAAATTAAATAGTAACATTAATATAAACCATTATGATATAAAAGATGATAAGAAATGAAAGCCACGTAAATAGTAATATGAAGATGATAATAGTAATGGTGATTCTCATGATATCGGTAAGAATGTTCATGACTATGATGATAATGATGTTTATGATATTAGTAATGATCATAAAGATATACAAATGAAATAAATAAATAAGAATAACATAAGATGATAATGGTATTGATAAATAACAAGAATAATGAGGATGATAATGCTAATAAAATAAGATAATAAAAAGAAAGATGAAAGTAACAATATGACGATAATGATAATTGCAGTGCGAAGCTGATTTATTGCCTCAAGTTTAGGTGGTAAGGCGGCACTAATGATACCACAGCAACAGTGAGTGCATTCCAACTATAATACTGGCATTAACACAAGCAGTAATGGTAATGTTGACTGATATTGGTAATTAGTACAGCTGCTGCAATGTTATAACAATTGAAATGTTCTTATAATGGCGAAATCATTATTGGTACAACACGAATAATGATAAGTTGTGATGATCATAATTCTATACCGTGGCCATGTTAAACTCAAGTAATAATGAAGTCTCTAGGCACTACAAGCTGAATGACACGCACAAAATCAACAATAATGACAACGGGAACCACTATAATCACGAGGACAATGAGGATAATATATATAATACCGATCCGGGGGTGTTTTGTTGGGCACTCGGCAAAACCCGTTTTCTATGCTTTAGGTGGTGACAGAAAGGTCATCGAGAAGCCGGCGACGCTTGGCCGCCCGCACGTGTCGAGGGTTTCTGATTTAAGGATGGCGGAGGTGGGGGGCGGGGGGGGGGGGGGGGGCTCACAGCAATGATGGAGAACTTTAGAATTTAATTCCCGACGCTGGGAAATTCATAGATGCAAATAGGAGCTGGAAAAAATAATCGCAGTCATCTCAGATAGATTGAATCTCGAGGGCGCGAAAGGACATACGTGCCAGAGGGTGTGGGGATCGGTGACTAGCAGTAACAGCTTTTGTATGCAGCTGTCGTGGATAATACTACAGTGTCTGGGTGGGCAAAGCAACGGCAAAAATTGATATATTTCGTTTCTGTCACTCTTTCTTGAGATAACTAACGTCACCAAAAGATCTTTTGTGATGCCGGGAACTGCCAAGTCACTCCAGCCACATTGTTCGCACAGGCGAGGTCGGCTTCAGATGCACTCGCTACTTTGCTTGAAGGCATTTCACAGTCTTTTTTCTTCAGATGTGTACATCAAACCTATGTCAGTATATCGGAGACAGATATAGTATAATCAGAGTGAAAATTAATGGAAAAGATAAATACAAATAGTGAAAATAAATAAACAAATGATACATGTTCCTTTGACAAAAGGAAGTATATCTTCATAGTTTGCGAACAATGACTAAAGCAGCTTGAACTAATGCGAGGTGTTCAGAGGCTGGCAGGCACTGA
>NC_061828.1:17749008-17751508 GCF_019202785.1 Penaeus chinensis | reverse complement strand
GCATTTTAGCTGCCTTGGTGAAGGGGCATCTGGATACCATCGAGCGGGAGATACGCGGCTCTCTTGTTACTTCACTGGAAGATATATTAATTTTACTCGTCCCAAAGATGCGGCCTCTATTCGCAATCGTATATCAAATATACGATTTTTTTTATTTTTATTATTATTATGATTTTTTTAGATGGTTCCTCTTTCTTCAATCTACTGAAGTTCCGGGTGAACAAGCATGACTTTTCACACACCGGGAAATAAGCATTTTTATTGTAAGCATATTAATATTATGTATCAAAGCTTTGACATGCACTGACATATATAAGGAAAATATAAATTGCATACGTGTCAGAGAAGAGTAGAGGGAGAGCCTGAATTCCTATTTTATCAGAATGAACAAGACTTTTCTTTCAATATATCAGATATAATACAATGTTTTGGGAGTAAGTTTTTAGACTTGTTTTTCACCCTCCTTGGAACCACCCAGCTTATAGATGCTGGAGTTAAGATAAACAAATATTCTCGCTCAGCTGATCGAACGCGATTCCTCAGAGAAACGCCACGATTTACAGAATAATAATAGCAAAAAATATGGTCAGATTTTAGCACAAAATAAAAAGCGTTCAGAATAATCGAGAAGAATTATTCATATTGTATAGCTACTCATCACCAAATATTGACTTCGTATTTCTATAAACATTGTACACACACACACACACACACACACACACACACATACACAGTGAAAATATTTACATGTTCATTGTAACCCTACTGCGGTTTCGCGTTCAGCTAACGTAGCATGCTAATGTTCATTGAGTCAGGGTTTTAATGTTTGGTTCAGTCGAAAAACGGTCCCTCCATTAGCCGTTGTTAGATGGTGCAGCTACGAAAACCATTTAGAAAAATATCAGCGAATTTGATTTTTTTTATTTGATTCAGCTGCCATTCATAGATTTTTAAAGCATGTAGGTTTTTTCAGGTTTCAAGAGATATGCAGCTATGAATGATACCTACTGCGTTGAAAGAAGGGGGAAATGCCGCCTCACCTCCATAGGTATTGCCATTTCGATAAACAATGCCAGGAAATCGTATTTGAAAAATATCCCAAAACAAAGTCAGTGATACCTAATACAAGATTTGTTATCACTTGTTTGAAGAAAACGAAAGATGAAATGCTTGACGTACATTTTAGTAATTTATGTTCTACCATTCACACTATTTATTACAAACAACCTAGGGTTTTCGCCAGATGCACAAAAGTGGGACCCAGCCACTGTACTGAAATATAATTCCGCAACTGTACATACCACTGTGCATAGGCTTCCTTTATATGGAGGAGAAGTGGTCAGCAGAGCGATGAAATAGGGTATCCCAAAAAGGGAGCTTGTTGGCAGTCTCCTATTCCACCTTGAAGCGGATGGAAAGAGAGAGTTCGACTGCGTCAGAAAACCCGAGAACAGGGCGAGGTAATGAAGCCAGAGAGCAAATATGTTGTTGACATACCTCAGCCTGACCGCAGGACAAAAGGAGATGGAAGAAGGAAGCTTAGACTCGAAGAACTCCATGAACAGGTTTGCCAAGACTGGAGAGAGCGGAGAACCCATGGCAACACCGAAACATGGCAACACCGAAACATGGCAACACCGACGCCTGAGAGTAGAGTGGGACTTAGAATCTACACACTTACGAATCATATATATATATATACATATATATATACATATATATATATATATATATATATATATATGTGTGTGTACATATATATACACGCGCAGTATGTATGTGTGTACGAAAATATTTATATATATACACAGTCCGATCCTTATATACCTTATATATATGTATACATACATATATATATATATGTGTGTGTGTGTGTGTGTGTGTGTGTGTGTGTGTGTGTGTGTGTGTGTGTGTGTGTGTGTATGTTCGTGTGCGTGTTTGCATGTATGTATGAATATAAATATATGGATATGAATATATATATCTATATGAATATATATATGTATCTGAATATATATATGTTCATACATATATGTATATATACATATACATACATATATATGTATATGTATATATACGCACACATGAATATGTAAGTAAATAAAAAATATATATGCATGTATGCAGATATATATGCATATGTATATATATATGTATATGTAAATATATATATATATATATATATATATATGTATATATATATATATATATGTGTGTGTGTGTGTGTGTGTGTGTGTGTGTGTGTGTGCATATGTATATACATATATATACACAGTATGTATGTGTACAAATATATATGTATATATATATACAGTATGCATGTGTGTGTGTACATATATATATATATATATATATATATATATATATATATATTTACACACTCACAGTCATGATAGGCCGATCCTTATATTTCCTGCGAAAAGCAAACCTTTCTTTGTCAAAAAATGCTTCTTCGCTGCCTCCCTTGAAGAGGGACCCTTATGAAGGCGTCGCCTAAAAG
>NC_061828.1:17741508-17744008 GCF_019202785.1 Penaeus chinensis | reverse complement strand
GAAACAAAGCGTCGTCCGGACACGAACTCTCGAACTCAGATTGTCATAATAGTCTTTGAATCTGAGAGAGAGAGAGAGAGAGAGAGAGAGAGAGAGAGAGAGAGAGAGAGAGAGAGAGAGAGAGAAAGAGAGAGAGAGACGGAAAGAGATACAGATAGATATATAGGTAGCTACATTTTTGTAGGTACATATAAGCACATACTTACACACATGTATTTATTACATACAGCACATGCGTTGGGGAAGCTCTTTCGTGGAAATTTCACTCGCATCTCGAAATTCCGAAGATGTAGTCGAAAAATGAAGTAAAGAAGTAATAGTGAATCCCTTCTTTAAATTAATTTGTGTTTTCCCTGTGATTTTTTTTTTCTTTTTTTTTTTATTTTTTTACATATTACTTATATGGCAATAAATAAGGATAAATGAATAACAAAATTTAATGAAGTAATTCAAAAGTTTACGCATATGGGTTTGTATGACGTCACACCACATCACTATAGAACACCGTCAACGATTAATGCGAGTTATCGAATGTTTTATGTAGTAACCTAGCTACCTGAGCGAAAATACTACAGATCCTTTGTTGTAAAAGTAATGTCGTGAAAGGAGTTCAGCTAAAATCTAGGTAAACAAGGTGAATAACGGAATAATCTTGAAGAAAACTGTTGGACGTCGAATGCTGAAAACGAGATTTAAAGAAAGAAAAAAAGAAAAAAAAAAACAGAAAAAAAAACATGAAGAGTGATTGCATAAGGACTATGCGTTGTGAAAGATATATTTGGTTGCCATCAAGACCAAATGGTAAAAAAAAAAAGAGAGAGAGAGAGAGAGAGAGCGAGGAAAAAAAGAAATTCCATCAACAAATTTAGGAGAAACATAAATCACCAACACCAGCAATTTGAGTCATAAAAACATCAACTGATTTCAGGCCAGGTTCTTCCATCACAAATATTCGTGATGCAAACACTGATTTACTTTACGGTGGCATCGCCGACTTCAGAATGGTGTAACTCCTGAAATCTTGGATAATCTTACTGTGATCATTTTCAAACGTAATCTAAATTCAGCCGATTTACATGAAAATGAAAATAAAGATATTAAATAAAACCAAGAACGTTTAAATTACATTGCCAAAAACAGAGTAAAGGTAATGATACTAAAAAGTAATTCAGGATGGCTACTAATGAAAGTGTTGATATGAGAGAGAAGAGAATATTTCTGAATATACGAAACTGATCTGCATAAGTAATAAGACTTTTATTTATATTGAGTGTTTTAAATGACGAATATCTGGACCAAAATATAAAGCATAAGTGCAATATCAAAAGAAATATACTAATTCGTCAACGCAAAAGGTGTCACAATAATTCTGACTTCGTTTGTGAATCTGGCGTGTTTCCAAACGAAAAGGCTGGTCTCGAGTTTATTTTAATTTTACATCAATTTAATTACCCCTAAGTGGGGAAGCTTGACGTCAGCATTATTTGTGATAAAAAAATTTACACTCACACAAAAGTTTTTTTTTTTTTTTACAACGGCATCACCAAACCAAGTTCCTAAGATAGTTTTAACATTACCTTTAATATTGCTTACGCGACTTCCCGCATGCTAAATTGACTCTGTATGTTTATGGACATTAACTCATACATAAATAAGACTTCCAACACGATAACCATTAGGCTTCGCAATGAATATCTTCCTAAACGGACAGGATGAATATAGCATATGCCACACTGGTGCATTATGTAGAAAACCTTTAGTAATCCCGTTTACATGAATCGTATGAAGGATAATTTTGATGAAACCATTCGGAATCAAAGTTATTCAGGCATCGTGTTTAAGCGTCCATAATTGCCGTTTCGTAATATAGAAAAAAGGACGATTACTATACAGTTAAAAGAGCGCTTGAAATGAGTAGAAGAGGTCAGAAATATTAAGCATATCAGGGTGATTATTAAAAAAAAAAAAAAAACAAAAAAAAAAAACAGGCAGCCCTTATAGATTAAAGAAACAAAAATATATATATATATTTCCTATTTCCGATTGCAGGAGATAATTACATTATCAGTGAAATAGATAGTAATAATCTAAAAAAAATTAACCTTTAATTTTTGTGTATACAAATGCAGCTTAGAAGAAAATACCAATATTGTGTGCAAAACAGTTCAATAAATTTTCGCAAGACACTAAAACCTGAAGTCGAATTTAGTACCCCTTTATATGTGCTGCTCGTATTTTCTTGAAGTGGATGCGTGGTGAATTGTGTGTGTGTGTGTGTGTGTGTGTGTGTGTGTGTGTCTGTGTGTGTGTGTGTGTGTGTGTGTGTGTTAACGTGTATCTGTGTGCGTGTGTTTTCATCAATAATATTAATACTGTGTTAGCTTTTAGTTAATATATATTCCTTTTTTTTCGTCAGTAAATGTTTTCGAATAGACGAACGATTCCGAGATATGCTTTACTGGAAAATAATAAATCATACACGCAATAATTCTCACGTGAA
>NC_061828.1:17726508-17734008 GCF_019202785.1 Penaeus chinensis | reverse complement strand
CGCGTCACCATCTCATCACATCACGTCATCGCTCCGTTAGAATTTCTTCCATGTAATCAAACGGACCTGTTCACACCAAACTGTTCGTCAACGTTACTGGATTCTTTCGAAGAATATTTTGACGTGACGTGACGGTGCCGTACCGAACCGTGGCCGGGACGCTGCCGATAGTGTGAACGACACCCCGTCAGCGGAACAAACTTTGGAATAGAATAGAAGAACTAAACAAACAGGTAAGAAGCTCAAAATGTATTACACTTTTCCTGTTTGATAATATAAATGTTATGAATCACTGTCAGAATTTCTCACATTCTGTGATATAACTCTTTGAATAAAAGCATTCTTTTAAATGTTATGAATAACTGATAATTTTTCTCATATTCTGTGATATGTCTCGGAATCAAAGCATTCATTTCCTTTTGAAAGTTGTAAATCACTGATGATAAGACGGTGATTTGATGAAAGGTGTGAATACATGGCGCAGTTGACGGAACGGTGAAGTGCCGTGATGAAACGGAAACTTGATGGAGCACTGTGAATCAGCCTTTTAAGTAAATCTTACCAAGTTTGGGTTCTTACAATCTGCCAGCGTTATTGCACGATGTACTTTGTCCTATCAACATACTTTTTTTTTTTAAGGATTAGCATTATCCTTGTCTGTGACAGGTAAAGAGCAGAGAATATATAATAAACCAAAGGAAATGAGCTTTATGATGTATTTTTAGGGAATTTAAAGGAAAATGTGGCAATGGCCACTGGAGATCCTGTGGAAAACAATCAGTTGCTCTCGCTCTCACCCCTTCACACCTTTTACTTCGTCTTTCTCTTTCTCCATATCATCTCCCAGTCTCTCTCTTTTTCCTTCATCCTATCGTTCTTCCCCCTACCCTCCCCCCTCGCGTACAAGTTTGTCTTGACATTGCGACATCTAACAGTTTTCTTTGCTCGTGACAGTAATTCTATTTAGGCATTTTCGCCCATGCTTAAGCAATTAAACCAGTCTCCAGGCTCGACTTCCAGTTCATTGAGGAAGCTCATTTCTCTTCATCAGTCATTTATTTAACCCAGTTTCTTCTTTCTCATTTTTATTTTTCCATTTATGCTACTGTTTAAGCCCATGTGACTGCTCAGGGGTTCCAGATCCTCGTCACTGACTGAAGGGGCCATGTCCACACACTACAGTCATGGCAGATCTGACGTAGATGGAGGTGCGTGGGTGACATTAATATCGGAGGTCGATTGGAACCAGATCCGTCGGCCGTATCGTCTATAAGGACCTTTATAGAAGACCCGAGAACCCTAAACGATGATTTATTTTAACAATTTGAATGAAAATATATGTGGAATTGTAATTAAACTGTACACTCACGATCCACAGCCTCCAATTCTTCGAGACCTAGTAGAGGAACTTTCATGCCATTCTAGTAGGGCATGCGATTATCACAATGACTTTGCAGAAATTTTCTTTGCCGTCTTGTATTTTAGTACAGTTAAGTTAGACAACAAAAGATAAACTGTATTATATTTTGCACACCAGAAATGTATTTTTCTTTAAGTTTCCAGCATGGCTTGCTTCTCCTTTTACTTGCCGCCGCCGATCACGATCTCTCTCGCTCCACCAGCCTACTTTTAATCTTAGTTTCGGAACAATGCAGAATAATAAATGTTCAGAATCGCATTTATTAAACACTTGTTATAACTGTTGTTTTGTATGTATTGTTACGTAATAGTCATTATCATCATTATGTTAGTATCATTATCATTATTATTATCGTTAGCACCATCACCATTACAGTTACTATCAATATCATCATCATAATATATCGTCCGGGTTATTATTATTGTCGATACAATATCAATGTTGAAAATTGTTAACACTACCTTGATAATGATTATGAAAATGGTCGCCAGGATATTAGTAATAGTAATCAACATAATCATGATCATAAAAGTGCCTGACCATTGTTTATACATAGACAACTTGGATGCAACGTTTAAAGTGTGTTTAGGGAGTTAAGTGCTTTCAAAAAGTTTATGTAATTTAAATAAAACAAACATTACAAACAATGCGCGAACGATTCTTTAACGACGTTTTTGGAAAATCATATATGAAGTGTAATATATATAACCCAATGCCGCCGGGGAAAATTAATAATAAAAGGGGAAAAGGCTGTGCTCAGTTTCTATATTTTTGTGAAATGTCTCTGCACATAGATGGCTGTGCTAGTGCTTAGCCATAAAGGAGTCAATTAGTAGGCCTTGTGACCTTACATGATTTGAATTGGCAGGAAAAAAAATATTTTTGATTAGTGCTATGAATATCGATAGTGTTATTTTTATCATAAACATTATAACTATTATAATGTTATAAACAATAGTAACCGCAAAATAAGATAACGTAAAATATTTTCGTAAATTAAAGAAAAGGGCAAACGGCCGAGACAGGCAGTACTCGTAACTGGCTCATTGGGGACTTTGTACAAAGTGTAGCCATCTATGTGTAAAAAAAAAATCAAACAAGTACTCACAGTGGGCATAGCACATACGTACACGTCATGCCCGTCGGCATTGGGATATTTGCAGACAATACAGCAACATGCATTTAACACTCAAAAATGTTGCGTAAAATTAGTGAACATGTTGCCCCTACTCAATTAATATTTTATTAGTAGTAGTAGTAATAATATCATTATCATAGTTATTATTATTACTATTATTAGTAGTAGTAATACTAGCAGCAGCAGCAGTTGTAGTAGTAACAGTAGTAGCAGTTGTAATAGTAACAGTAGTAGTAGGAGAAACAGAAGCAGTAATATTGACAACAGCAGTAGTAGTAGTAGTCAAGTAGAATATTAGTAAGCAGAAGCAATACTATTAATAGCATTAGTAGCAGCAGGTGCATCAGCAGCAGTAGCAGCAGCGGGAGTAGCAGCAGCAGCAGCAGCAGCAGCAGCAGTATTAGTAGTAGTGTAGTAGCAGCAGCAGCAGCAGTGTTAGTTGTGTAGTAGTAGCAGTGTAGTTGCCTCAGCAACAGCAGCAGAAGTATCAGCAGCAGTAGTAACAGCAGTAGTAGCAGCAGTAGTACCTGTAGTAGTAGTATTAGCAGCAAAAGCAGCAGTAATAGCAGCAGAAGTAGTGGCAGCAGTAGTAACAGCAGCAGCGGCAGTAGCAGCAGCAGCAAAAGCAGCAGTAGTAGTAGCAGTAGCAGCAGGAGCATGAAGAGTACATCCTTAAGCGCAGGAAATCAGACAAACCCAAATGTACAGAAAAAAAAGGAAAAAACATACGTAGGCTGAAAGACAGACGAGAATATACACACATAACAAATACTCACAAACACTCAGTCACTACCTTTCATTCTTCTCCCTTCTCCCATTATAAGCCAACAATTAGACAGTTTTCACTGAATAGCATATTTTTACAGTGTAGGGAATATACTGTCATGTCACCAGTACAGTCTGATTTAACTTGTTTCATATGCATTAAAGTACACGAAACAAGATTTCTTGCGAGGTCGTTCTGTGATAATCGCATTAAGCAACCATTCTCTTGTAAAAAGGCATACTTGCTCTCAAGCGTTCGGAGATTGTGGATCATGAGTGGACATTTATTTAAAAACTGATACAAAGATAACTTTGCTACGCCTTGTTTAGTGGTTAATGGCTAATAGCTAAAACAAATAAATGTGCTAGACATCAAAGGTTATATAGCAGTATGGTAAAGTATTCTGGCGAAAAGTAATAACTAATTGATAATTGAATTTAAAACTAAATCAGTAATAATATAGTTTTATTCTATTTGTTACAATGGATATTCTTGGTGGGCCATGCTGTCTTTATTTTGCTTCTAAATTACCCTCTCTGTGCAAGGAATGACCGGGGTTACCATCCATTGGCGGCGAGGGATTTGAACGCAGGTCAGCAAGAATGCTAGACGAGATCGCTACCGCTACCCCACACAGCACACAAGGGTAAAATGAGTTAACGATCAGGATAAGTGGACCGAAGGGGATGAAGAGAAGGAAAATGAAAGGAGGAGAACAAAAACGAAACATGCTTAATTAGTTGAAGCGAGGGAGAAGGCCCAAGGTAAGGGTGATCCCCTACTCTGGGCTTCAGTCTCCGCCTCCTAAACCCCCCACGGCAATAACGAGCAAGGGATTAGGGTGGCTGCCATGTTCAAGATGCGACGTTGGTGGTCGTGTCTCTATAGATTTATGTATCATAAACTTTGTCAGGCTGTCATTAGGTAGTTATCACCAACATCGTAGGCTGATTGCGTGGTATCAGCATATTTTCCAGTATATATTACACTTTATATGAAAACAAAGATGATTAAAAGAACATTTAATTTGCGCGTCATTCACTTCATCTTCTCGAGCGGAAAAATATCTTTGGTTGCACTGCGTCACCAAGGCTAGAATGTGATTAACAAACAATACTTATTATCGGCGGGTTGTCGGTTGTTAATTATCAAGAATATTTGTTGGTTTCCTCCTAGCTTGCTAGTAAGCAGAATATTTCCTGACTTTTGCCATAAGATAGTTTTTATCGGAACTTTATTCATATCACTGCATAGATCACATATCCAGGAAATAACGTTAATGTTTGCGAACTTGAATTGATGTCAACAGATCCTGACAACATACAGATGTGACCGTTGCAATATTTGTGGTGCACAGTGACTTGTGGGTATTCGCTGATAATAATATGAAATTTTTGTTGTCATCACAGTCCGATTTTTGAATTTTAAGGCACGTTTCTCCTTTGAGAAAAAATATACCTTTTAGAAAAGGCAGTGCCACAATCAAACGTCTACCACATATATGTGAACCAGATAAATTTGGAAATGACGCCTAACACCGATTTTCGCTTGAGCATGGGTTTGTCTGATAGTTCCCGTCGTGTTTCGAATAATCCTAACAAACAGTTCCGTCGTAAAGGAAGCAAAGTTACAGATAAACCGGGGCACGATGGAAACCAGGGAAATTATAGAGTAAAAACGAAATATCGAAGCGGAAATTTGTGCAAAAAACTAGCTATTGTGATACACATTTATAATGATGAAGGACCCCCGAACATCCGCCTGGTCTGCAAAATCTTCATTACAGATGTTCTGGCAGGAGACGACCGTACCTCCACTTTACGTCTGGTCTGCAAATTCTTCATGTATGTTCATGCAGTATAGAAGCAAATATTTGAACCTCGGACCAACTTTGATATTCTTTTTTATACCTTGAGCGTTAAATCCATACGGGCCAGGTTAAGGATCCTGTCCGTTGTTGTTGAGGGGAGATGGAACCGCTAGTTTGTATCGTTCCTTTCGTTATTTTCGTAATATTTGACTATGAATGTTTCCTGGTACTATGCAGTACCTAACCATGAAGGGACAGATCGGAATTTCAACTACTTTTTTCATTCTACCTTTTGTTGCCACCTAATTGTCTATTACAATTCTTGGCTCATTTGATTTCTCTCGTATACGTCATCCGTTACAATCACGTCGTTGTGGCATTTTCTCGTGGTATGGATCGTGGAGTTCCTGGATTGTATGATTTTTATAACATTTGTACTTTATAAGCAGAGTACGGAGGGAGAGGTTGTGTTCTTTTAGGGGTTAGGGTCAGATTTTTAAGATCAGATGTTTGACGTCTTTTCCAATAATGCTGTGAATTATTTCCTCAGTGCAATTGGTATAGTTATCGTATAGTAAAAGTATGATTGTTTAAAACACCCACCCAATCTTTTACAAATACTCAAACGTTTCTGCAGTATGTGTATGTGTGTTCAAGAGCGAAACTAGCACATTGCACAGGTGTCAGTGTTTGACCGACACTTTGAATGTTGAAATGGTATTGTATTATATACATGAAATGTTAGTGATGAATTTTTCGAGCATGAAATTGTTGTTACAGCTTTACACACTAATGTTATTAGTAAATTTAGCAATCTAAGAAAAAAAACTGCCAAAATTTTAATATCTCTTAAATTTTTAATTTCACTTGAAAACGTACTCTTTCAGTGATGGAGTGCACGCAACACGGGCAGGAGGCGAAAAGCGCATCTTCGTTTTATTTACTTTTTATTTTTTATTTATTTATTCTGTATGATGACCATGAGACTCATTTGTTGGGCTTAACATTTTTCCAGGTTTTGCCCGCTTAAATTGGAATGTTTTAGGGTTGTAGTGTTATATACAAATATATATCATATATGAATATATGACATGTATGTATGTGTACACGCGCGCGCACGCACACACACACTGTACATGTATGTATTTATGCATATTATATACATGTAGACATTGTGTTCGTGCATGTATGTAACTTTAAATAAATAGAAAGATCCCCAAAATTTTCGTTGCATTCAGCAAGAATTTGCCGATGACTGTTTAATCTCACAGTTCATTCCGAACATCAGATAGTGGCGGACATTTTCAGGACCATAAAATTGTTTATAGAAGGTGATAAAACGTGAACCCTGAGTTTAACAATAAACCTGGTAATGTTAATATTTCAGAACGACGATGATAACAAATAATCACTGATAACTTGAGCGATACGACGTGTAGAAGAAAGTAAGCTAACGTTTTAGTGTCCTTCTTGGGTGGTTGAGAATGTGTGTAAGTTTACTCTGAATTTATCTTTTGCGCGCGCGCACACACACACACACACACACACACATATATAGCTTTGAGTGCAGCATAGATGTGTATGAGCACGCATGGAGTTGAAAGCAACAACCCAGAGGGCCGATTCAATCTGTGTGGGGGGGGGGGGGGGGGAACAGCCATGGAGGCAAGTCGAACCAAAGTGTTGGTTTACATAATTCAAATTATACTCTCCCGTCACGAAAAAAAAAAAAAAAAAAAAAAAAAATGTGTGAATAAACTACCACAAATATATTTTTTTCATATCGTTGCAAAACGATATTAGGTATTACGTAAAGAGCTTACAAATCTACCGGTTTTGCTAGGCTTAGAAGTTTACGTAAATTACGTAAAGTTTACATTGCTCTTAACGGGAAGACACAAGCAAACCACAGCCGAGGAGTCTATGCAAGTCGGGGAAGGACGGACCTGGCTAACTGAGACCGAAAAGAAAGGAACGCCGAGATGATAATCAGCTGATGGAGTCATGTTATTTCAGGAACTTGTGCGTGTTTTCTTTCTAGGCGAGATGAGGATCGCATTCCATGAGGGAGAAAGGTCGAAGTATTTCCTTTATGAGGGATGGTCGGTCGGCAGGCATACCCGAAGCACACTTAGTAGATTTCACCGTCGATGAGCAAGACTAATTATCTGCAGCTGAAAGGGTTCTGTTCTTAAGTCTTTTCGAAGCCTGATATTAAATTCAACCAGTAAAGGGAAGAAAGAAATTAGAAAAATAAGGCAGGAATAAAAGATAAAAGAAACAAATCTTAAAAGTAAATCAAATCCCCCCCCCCCTCCAAAAAAAAAAAAAAAAAAAAAAATCCGTACGAAATCTCACAAGGCTAA
>NC_061828.1:17716508-17721508 GCF_019202785.1 Penaeus chinensis | reverse complement strand
ACGATTCCTTTTTTAAGTGATTCATCATGAAAATTATACTTAATTTGTACATACAAATATTGTGGTTTAGCTGATCTTGATGTTTGTTGGTAAGTTAAGGAAAACAATTAAGTGAGGTGGTGACTACAAAAATAAATGTATCACCATTTGAGATATAAACGTAAATTGCTCATAAGATAATCATTATTTCCATTTCTTGAACCCTTGTTTTAGAACAAACAATGTCTTCTCATATGTTATCATCTTTGCATCGCTATACCCGTCAAACATCATACAAACAAACAAACAAACGAATTATTATCGACACATCTTATCAATATTCCAAAAATATCACAAAAAATCCTCATATTACAAAGAATTTAATGATTATCCAGTGCGGATACTAGTCACCGATAGGCTCCCTCACCTTAGGCAATGTTCTTGATTTCGGTCATGAGTAACCTGTACTCAAAGATTGTCTTTTGATAAAAAAATAAAAAAAAATGTATGTATATAAATGTATTATATATATATAAATACGATTTATATATATATATATATGTACATATATGTAATATACATATATATATACAATATATATTTATATGAATGTATGTATATGTATATATATAAGTATATATATGTATATGTATATATATTGTGTAATATATAATATATATATTGTGTAATATATAATATATTGTGTAATATATCATATATATGTTGTGTAATATATAATATATATATATTGTGTAATATAATATATCACACACACACACACACATATATATATATATATATATATATATACATACACTGGGCGGTAACCCTCTGAAATAAGAGGTTTCAACAACAATAAATATTTTGAACTTTAATCATGATCATTACCATAGCATGTGACCTTGCTGCCTTACTAGAAATATGTATACATGCTATGTACATAAATATGTATGTATATGTATATATATGTATATATACGTATAAGTATATATATATATTATGTAATATAATATATATAGTGTGTAATATATAATATATATATATTGTGTAATATAGTATATATATTATACACACATATGTGTATATATATATATATATATATATATATATATATATATATATACTGTACGGGAACCCTCTGAAATAAAAGGTTTCAACAGCAATAGATATTTTGAACTTTAATAGCATGTGACCTTGTCTGCCTTTCTAATCAACATGCCCGAAACTTCTTTAATGTTCGTTTTATTATAAAGCTTATTTTTCTGTACAAACGCTTTGCATTGAATGTAACATGCAAAGTTGCATCATATACTCAAATAAAAGTCAAGTGTATATAATGTAAAACATCGAGTACATTTATACGCGTTCCTTATATGGTGGTTATGCGAACTACTTGGAACAATGACTGTCAACAAGTAGCTGAAAAATTAATGGCTGCTGATTATTCTACAACAGGTGGTGAAGTCGTTATTACCATTACACAGCGCTGAATACTGGCATAATTGGACGTACGTGTCCACGGTCCGGAAGATCTGAGTATATACATGTATAAAAGCTAGTCGCATGTATACATGTATACATATATTTATATATACACACGCGCGTGTGCATGTTTGAGTGTGCGTGCACACATCATATGTATTTATATGTCTGTGTATATGTGTATGTGTGTGTGTGCGTGTATTTGTGTATATATATATTCATATATATACATATATACAGTATATGTACATATATATATACATATACTGTGAATACATATGTATAATATATATATATACACACACATGTGTATATACATATATGCATATACATATACATACATACACACAAACACACATATATATGTATATATGAATGTATATATACATATGCATATATACGTATATGTATATAGCCTATATATATAAAGTGTGTGTATGTGTATTTGTATGCTTACCTATGTGGGTGGATGTATAAATATAGGCATATTCATACATATATACATCATATATGCATGTATACATATGTATACTTATATATAATATACACATATAAGTATGCTTGCAAATACACATACACATAAATGTTATGTAGATATGAACATAAAATCACACACACACACACACACACACACACACACACACACACACACACACACAAAGCGAGTGCACTTAAATATAGACGTGTTTAATACTTGATCTTACAGCCTGATTAAGTTAGGTAGGGGACCTTATTCCTGGCTTAAATTTTCATAACCCGGTTAGGAATGGTTTTCGAAGTTTTATAGTCGGCTATCCTTTTCTCTTTTAGCTTTAGTAAAAAAAAAACAGACCAATTAATCACTGAGCATGTTTCTCGCAGTCGCTCTTTGCATGACTAGCGCACCATTTTTCACCTGATCCGCACTACTGGCTGGCTTGCTTTATCACAGACATTCATCATTGTTACCTTTATCCTAAGCTGTAAATTGCCAAAACGTTCCTCCTGAAGGGGTTTTATGTACCTCATCTGCATGTAATTTATCTTTACTTGCGTTTACGTTATTCTACAAGCGTACCATTTTAATTCGTTAAAGTCTTTGTATTGCAGGAATATATTTTAGTTGTGTTATGGCAATAGTTTGATGATATATGGGTATGCTTTAATGCATGGTGTGTTCTTTTTATCATATGGATAGCTTTTGATAATAATTTAAATATAAACTAATTACTGAAAGCACATTCACGCTCATGCATACCCTCACACATAAAGCATCTTTGTGTATATGTGTGTGCACACGTGTGCTAGAGTATGCGTGATTGCAAAACGTGGATGCCTCTGCAGGCAGCAACAGTTCAAGTTCCTACCCCACAAATGGTACTATTACCCCGTTCGTAGTCTCGTAAATCAGCTGCAGCAGCTAAGCTAAACACAATAACATGCTGAGAGTGAAGGATGACGTTGATAAGAACAGACACGATACAGGGTTCCCGTCTCCCCATGTCATTTCATTATCTTAAAAGGTAAGCTCGCCAGAAACCTGCTACATTGTTATCTGATTATATGCAACGGCTTTTGGTATATGCTTATCAAAGAGTGCCCTCACATATCATAGTCTTAATATCAGTCAAATAAATGCACACACACATATATATTGTGTGTGCATATATATGAATAACTATACCTATCGATCTATCTATCTACATATATGTATATATATTTATATGTGTATAATATATGTGTATAATTGTGTATCAATTGAGCGTATATCTATGTGTAAACGTATATATATATACACAAACACACACACACACACACACACACCTATATATAATTTATATATACACATAAATGTATATACTGCGTGTATGTGTCTATATATGTATTGTATTTATATACTTTATATATATATACACATAAACACGCATATGGATGTGTATATATGTATATATATGTATTATATATCTGTATATATAATGAATATGTCCATACATATATGTACATATATATATACACATATATATATATATATATATATATATATATATATATGTACGCACATGCATGTGTGTGTGTGTGTATATACACATACATACCTATATATATATATATATATATATATAATGTATGTCTCTATATAATGTATTTGTAAATATATAACGTATGTCTATACATATATGTATCTGTACATATATACATAAAAATATCTGTTTATATATACACTACATGTGTGTGTGTGATTGTGTGTGCATGCGTGTAGGCATAATATTTCGTATGTGTATGTATTTTCCCACAAAGTTTGTTTACATATAAAAAGAAAACATGCAGACAAATGAAGTACAATTTCAGATAAAAGTGAGGCACTTTGTCTTGTTTATTTCCAAAGTAGTGTGGTTTATATGTTAGGAAAATGCTATAACTTAGCTAAATCACCCATTCAAAAGTCTTTAACTCCTAATCTCGAAGGTTGATATGGCATAAATGTGGTGTGCACACATAAGGCATATATATATATATATATATATATATATATATATATATATACATACACATATATATACACATATATAAATATATATATAAACATACATATATATATATAAATATATATGTATATATATAAATATATATATCGAACACATACACACTAGAGATATACTTAATATTCGCATTCGCAAAACAAATTCTGTTCGCTTCTGCAAATTTTGTAAATTTAACACCCGCGTCTGCATCTCATTTAGTATTCTAAGTTAATAAAAAGCATTAAACAATATCCAGAGAGGGAGAAAGTATACTTTAGCAAAGGCTGCCACCATATACCAGTATGAAAGTTCAATTTATATCAACTGTAAATAAAAGTAAACTGATATGCCAAGTTCCATATAAATTTAACTTTACCACTTTCCAAATAATGGAAACTGGAGAAAGTGGTTGGTGGCAGCGATGGAAAATATGACAAATTAATTCTACGTCTCATCCTGGTCGCACATAAGTTCAACGAATGAGGTTAAAAGTTGCATTTAACAATTCTGAAAAAGTTTGAAAAAAATGCGTACGTGAAGATACAGTAATTAGACATCCATCTATATCTGCATCCTCGAAAAACAAAAATTTAATATTTGTATTTGCATTCCTACACTTAACAAACACACACATCAAAACATACATATATATGTATGTCTGTGTAGATATGTATATTAGTATAAGCACATGCGTATGTAATATATTTATACATGTACATGCGTGTGTAATATATTTACATATGTGTACTGATTATATATATATATATATATATGTTTGTATATGTATATATATATATATGTTTGTATATTTATGTATATGTATATATGTATGTATATGTATATGTATATATATGTATGTATATGTATATATATTTATGAATATGTATATATATATGTATGTATATGTATATATATGTCTATACATATATGCCCTATGTGTGTGCACATAGCCATATTTATACCATATCAGTCTTCGAGATTAGGAGAGTTAAGGATTTGAATGGGTGATTAATCAAAGTTACAGCATTTTGCTAACAT
>NC_061828.1:17709008-17711508 GCF_019202785.1 Penaeus chinensis | reverse complement strand
GTCTGTCTTTGGCACACCAATATGGAGACCGCTTTGTCTGGTTGCACGAATCTTTACAAAACGAAATTCACTCAAACCTACGAAATATAGAACATGACATATAGAAACATCGCATATCTTATTCCTAACATTAGGCCTATCTTCCAACAGGGAATTAATTACAATCTATAACGCAGTATACCATCAAGTACTTTGCCTTACAGTAAAATGTTACACAGATACCCCCTTTTCATTTTCCTGTACTGACCTTAAAAAGAATTCTCATGCTACTAGCGTTTCGGAGACTTCAATATTTATTTGACGTTTTCCTAATTTTGTTATCAAAATTATCTGTGCCTCTCGTTTTCATGAGCAAATTATCACGCGCATTTATTTATGAGGTTAGCCAACATGCTACCAGGGTAGCATGTTGGCTAACTTCTAATCAACCTGCTTTTGCCAGGTGTGTTTTTTTTCAGCATGTAGCATTATTTATTTTGATAGGTGCGCCAATACTATAGCCGTTGGTTACCATTGTCAGAACGCGAATGAGATTCATTTGCTTGAAACGACTCTGCTAATTATGTACCATCCCCTTATTGCTTGAATATTTGACTTACTTTTATATATGATAAAATCTCATCTGCCGCTGAACCAGCGGTCTGTTCAGATTCGGCCATGTAAATTTAAATGAATTAGGATACCTTTATACTCGCGAAGGAATTTGTTGTCTAAGGCAGGGTTCTTCAAAGTGCTAGGTCGCCACATAATGATAATGATATATTTAGATATATGTTATATATATATATTATGTATATAATGATTTATATATACACAACATTTATATGCATCAGATATATACCTATATACATATACTTATAGGAATAAACTGATATCGGGTTGGGAAGGTAGTGTATAAAATCATGCTGGGTCGTGATGAAAAAAGGTTTGAAGAACCCTGGTTAAAGGAGAGCGGTGACTACACATACTTAACAGATAATATTAGTAATCAGAAATATATTTTGGATGTACTGGATTCTCTTAATTATAAGCCACTCACAAGCAACGTTTACTACCTCTTTGTTCTATAGTGCTCTAATGTGGGTCCAGTTATCCGAATTTGCATTTATCAATTGCATTTTTTTCACTTTAATACATGAATTGCAAAGTGAAATGTTCTCTTTCCATAGAAATTAAGTTTTTGTAAAAACAAAAAAAAATATATGAAAGTATATATAAGTAAAAAAAAATATATATATATACATATATAAATATATATATATAAATATATATATATATATATATATATATATAAATATATATATAAAGAGAGGAAGAAATTTTTTTTACACGTGTGTGTATATGTATGTATTTTATATATTGTATTATATATATATATATATATATATATATATATATATATAATACATGTATCAATGTATGTATACGTGGTGTATTATTTTATTTTTTATATATTTATTTATTTTTACGGACAGAATTAGATAATACACGGTGCTCCTTGATATCCCCCCCTTCCAATTAACGAGATATTTAGGTAATATAGATATGCAACTTAAACATAATTTGTAGATCATATAGGTGATAGGAGGAGACAGATCTTCAGAATGCTCCCCCAACTTTTCAACTTAATTTTTTTTATTTTGGTTATGTCTATGTAATGACTTTACTGGTGTCAGTAAGAATCCACTACTATTTAGTATATAATGGATGTGCTTTATATCCCGTTTTCTATATGATAATAGATTGTAAAATGTTAATAAAATGAGGCATTGCAGTGGTAAGTGATCCATATATTCTCGATTATCTTTGTTAATTACTTCCGAAATATATGGTTCTAGTTGAAATTTAGTGCAAAGAGCTGTACAATGTACCCTCATAATTGTATGCCCGTAAATTAGTAATAAAAGTGATCATAATTGTGGAAAGTGATCAGTACGATTTGTTTCTCGAATTTATTCATCGATTACTTCCGATCTACGTTAATTTGACGTTTTAGGTAAATCTCTTCCTCGTCGTTCTCCATCTCTTCTCGGTAATGAAGTGTCTGAATATTGTTTTTGCAACATTTGTAAACTCAGAACAGGTCCTGCAATCATCTTCGTTTATCTTGATTACCTAAAGTCAAGAATAATTGTAAATATTCTTTATAGTGTTTGAGATTTTGTCTTCCCGTTTAATTTTTGGATGCTGTTGGTAGCGGTGGCAATAGGGAGGGGGGGGGGGCGTGTATTATTAACATGTATATCTCGCTGTAGATGGTAGTTTCGTGTCTATACAGTTTTCCTCTTAATTACTTCATGTTATTTTGCTTTCATTGCCTGCCGGATTCTCTTTCTCCCTTTCTCTTTTAATAGTTTGACAACTTTCATTAACCTGATCCTCTTTCTGTTTTTATTCTCTCTTTGTGTATATATATATATATATTTTTTTTTCATCTATATATATGTATTTCTATATATATTTCTATATATGTATATGTGTTTGAAATTGTATATATATA
>NC_061828.1:17696508-17699008 GCF_019202785.1 Penaeus chinensis | reverse complement strand
TGAACATTATGCAAGCAGAGACGCATCTTGCATGCATGTGCATTGAATTCTTTATGCACATGCTTTAACCGGTTCTCCAAAGGGCTTCACTGGATTTTTCATAGATGAATCAAATATGTATATATATATATTTATATATTATAAATGTATATCTACATGTGTTCGGGAATATAACCACCACTGTTATATTATGCATACATTTTCGGCATGTGCCGAAAATGTATGCATTTTCGGCATGTGCACTAAGTAACATTTATATATGTAATTACATTATATCTACATCTACACACACGCATATATATATATATATATATATATATGTATGTATGTATGTTAATGTATATGCATACATTATTTCACGCGCTCATGCTAGAAATTATATAAGTGTGATTTACCTTAATTTTCCTAACTTCAGAATGAAATAAGAATGTGTCTGTAATTTGTTAATTTCTCAATATTAGTATATTTAGTAACAGATCGTTAAATGTTTCAACATCACGTCTCGACAAGGAAAGGAATTTCACTAAGAATTGTTTGCTCACTTTTGATAATAGGAGAAAAAAGAATAGCTTACCTAACAGGCAGCCGTTCACTTTACCCAATGATTAAGTTGTGGAATTACTCAGATGAGCAGATAAGTCACTGTCGTAATCATATGCTAGTCACGCAGATGAAGTAAGCTAATAGCTGCATGCTAAAAATCATAATACACATAACTTATTGTAATGAGTCGGATGAAACCTGAGTCCAACGATCAGTCGGTGAATAAGTTATCTCTAATTTGCCATTATAGTTAATCCTTGCTTTCACCACAATTCCTGAACCTCCCACTATCCCCTACCTTTCCTGCCTATGCAAAAGTCATTTACTTGAAGACGGTAATGCTATGAAAACTATTATCACTCCCCTTCCCCTGCCATCTCTAAGTTCGCCATATCTGTATTGCTTGAACACTATCACCCATCCTTATCTCTACCACCACCTGTATTTCTTGTCTGAGATCATGCTTCCCTTGCATCTTTCCGAAATTGTACTGACACATTTTCTCCTGGCTTGAGGGAAGTGGGGAATCGCGATCAAGTTTACCCCACCATTAGCAAGCAACTCCCTAACCCTCCTCGAATTGGCAGTTAGTGAACAGCCACATTTCACATTCTCAAAATAACCTATGATTCAGGATTATGAAGGCAGTTTAATAGGGTATTAATTAAACTCTAATCACTGACTAGATCTTGGCCGTTGCAAGCGTGGGCGATGACAGGTTTATCCAGGACATGATAAAAATTGTATTTGCTCATTTACTGCCAGGTGGGGAATTTGGTGCTGAAGGTATTAGTACACATGCCTGTACATATATTAGTGTGTGCTTGCTTTGTGTGTCTTTGTTACATATTTCTTTCATGGTTTTAATATATGCTCCAGAACAGGCTTTGCTTAGACTTTTTATGTGGATCGTAGCACTAAGGATATGTCTTGCAAGAATAGCCGTGATTTATGTAATGGTCTTTTAATTTGTATTTCCTGACACTCTTGACATGTATCTTTAAGAAAGGCTACCCCACACACGATAAACTAATGTAGTTATATCTCATAAATTCTTGCTTGAGTGCCTGAGCTAGAGTTTGGAAAAATGGTTGCTTTCAGAGCTCATTTTAATCTGATTTGTTTGGTGAGCAATGTATATTCTGAATTTTATAAAACTTATTAATTACTCGAATTTATAAAGTACTTGTTTAATACCAATCAGCTGAGGTTATCACACATGTTACTATTTGGTAATAACAGATTCCCCTATATTTCTGTTGACCATTTCCCTTGTTTTATTCGAATGTTATTTATTGTTTTGTGTCAACTTCATTGGCAGGTTGTATATTTTCAAGCAGTTCGCTGTCATATATTTCCTGTTGTCCTGCTTTCTTTCTCTCTCTCTCTCTCTCTCTCTCTCTATATATATATATATATATATATATGTATATATAGGTATATATATGTGTGTATAGGTATATATATTATATGTATATATGTACATATATATTACATATATAAGTATGTATATTATATATATATTTATTACAAACACACACACACATGTATAAATATATATATATATATGTATATATATATATATATATCTTTACCGTCTTCAAGTGGCGGCTAGCTTTCATACTAATCATGTTCTTTAACTTTTACTTTTCTGTGATATGACGAATATGTACAGTGAAAAATAAGTCAATGGAGATATATGATTAGAAATTTTTTTTCGTGTGATTTTTTTCGGTGTGAATGTATTAGATTATATCTTAAACACGCACATATCTATGTATTTATACACGCACGCCTGCACATACACACCCACCCACACAATCACATTCTCTGTTGGAATAATCCTAGGCACGTGGTCGTTGTTACCATATTTGTGAACTGCTAACGGAGGTCACGTATTCTAACAAAAAACAAAAATAATCAAGTATCAAACTGTCTCACAGGCTGTACACTAATC
>NC_061828.1:17669008-17691508 GCF_019202785.1 Penaeus chinensis | reverse complement strand
GGAGGTACATACTTACATATTTTATATTTGTGTGTTTAACATACCTGGCGCCGTTGGAGTGTTGTATCCCTAACCGAGAAGTGCTGCTTTTTGATTTATCCTTCACGAAACTCTTGGCTAAACTGACCGTAGGGTAAATAGACATTAATCAACTCATACGTCTCTAGGTTAACTTTCCCACTCAGCTTACATGGTATTGGATAGAACTGTAGATAGTGTATTTGTCTTAGTGGATTTTATCTTGCTATTGCTATTTATATGGAAGTTATCAGTGTTGTAAGTGTTATTTTAGTATTTGGTATTTAAACACACACATCACACATACACACATACATATACATTTATATATGTATACATAGTGTATAATCATATATTTTTAAAGTATACAAACACACATACACACACACACACATTTATGTATATATTTATATATATTTATATATATATATATATATATATATATATATATAGAGAGAGAGAGAGAGAGAGAGAGAGAGAGAGCCGTACATATATATATATATATATATATATATATATATATTTATTTATATGTATTCATATATATATGTGTATATATATTTATATATATATATACGAATATATATATGTGTGTGTACATAAATATGTGTGTATATGTCTATATATATACATATGTATTTGTATATATGTATATATACATACATGTGTATGTATATATGTATATATACATACATGTGTTTGTGTGTGTGTATATATATACATATATACACACATATATGCGCGCGCGCATACATATATATGTATGTATGTATAACCCACACACACACACAACACACACATATATATATATATATATATATATATATATGTGTGTGTGTGTGTGTGTGTGTGTGTGTGTGTGTGTGTGTAACACACACACGAATATATATATACATATATGTATATATATACAATGTATGTATATATATAATGTGTGTATCTATGTATGCATGTACACACACACACACACACACACACACACACACACACAGATATATATGTGTGTGTGTGTGTGTGTGTGTGTGTGTGTGTGTGTGTGCGCGTGTGTGAGTTTGTGTGTGTGTGTGTGCGTGCATCTACTGTATATATGCCTGTATGTGTATATGTGTGTGTGTGTGTGTGTGTGCGCGTGTGTGCGTGTGCGTGTCGGTGTGCGTGTACGTGTCTACTTTATATTTATATATATGAATATGTGTATATATTCACATATATGTGTGTGTGTGTGTGTGTTTGTGTGTCTGTGTGAACGATCACATGATTTAGTGCATGTGTATATACGTGTATGTATACAGTCTCACTCCCCTCCACTCTTATATCTTTGTTTCACTTCAGTCGCTCTCCCCTTTCCCATGTTCCTGTTTACGCAATCTATAATATGATAGGAAAACAGAATTGTACTGATTATGGTGATTATAGTAGTAATGAAGTAATGATAATGATGGCAAGAATTCGGATGATAGTGATGCCTCCTGCTACTAGTAATGATAGTGCTAAATAACAACGATAGAAGCGCTACTGCTACTGATGACGGCGATTTTTTTTTTTTTTTTTCGTTCTTATTGATCGTTATCAATCTCAGTATCTCAAAAATACAAGTATCATAACATGCTTTGCGTTGGGTAATCACGATGGTATATATATATATATATATATATATTTTTTTTTTTTTTTTTTTTTTTTTTTAATTCACGTACCTGTTTCATAACCGTTTTCAGATCGTAAGAATTTTTTTTTTATTAAATTATTTGAAGTGGTGCTCATAGAATTCGCAGTCTTGTTTAGAAATAAGGAAAAGGTAAGGTGTACAAACTGATGAGGTTCGGTGTCTCACCCTCATGGCCACCGTCTGGCAACTGTTCTAACTGTCGACTGGATTAAACAGCTGATTGCAAACCGGGTAAATACACTAACGGTTGACCGAAGGAGTGAGGCAACTTTAAGACTTTCAGGGCTGGTGAGATGGATTAAATAATACGCATAAAAAAACATTAACAATATACAAATAATCGAATAATCCCCTGGGAGTGTATTAGCTGAACGGCAGGCACGAGACAGGTTTTTTATACGTTGATAATAAGGGACGGAGCACAGTAGCCGCGACGGAGAGAGATGGTGGCGAAAAAGGTTAAGATCGAATAAGAGATTTGATTGGAGAGTGCGCTGGTTGGCGGTGATGCTGAAAGTTGATCCCAGAATATGTTCCCATGACAAGAAAGAGGACGAACAGTGAGAGAATCCGAAGCAAGTGGCAAGGAGGTGAGGACGGGTCTGTCGAAGGTACAGTATAAGGGACGAGTTAGAATCTGGTGTGATAGAAGAGGGCGGGCTGGTGGGCGGGAATAGGGCGAGAGGCCAGCTGGATGGACGGTTCACCTTAGAGAGGTTCTGGTTGGCTGGGAGTCGCCACAGGTCTCGAGGATGCTGAGAGTCAGTAGCAGCACGTGCGTTTGTTGTGACGGTCCGAACTCCCAGCGTGTCATTTTTTTACCTGTGTAGGACGGCGCCTCCCTGTGCCCAGCAAGGGAGTCAGACCGACTTATGACAGTGATGAGCGGCGCAAGGACGGCGCAGGTTGTGTCTAGCGTCAGATGCGTCAAACCAGATAAGCGCCCAGACTGTTCTGATTATCTTGCAAATGGGACTCTCTGTTAACATGTCTAGAAAAGCTCTCTGAATTGTACGGTGACGGGTGATCTACCTGCGAGAGAATTCTATGGTGTATTTGACATTGTGAATATCCGAGAATGTGTTGGAACGAAATTCTTCATGAAAGCAGAAGATTGTTCGTGTAGTGGTGGTGACGGCAGGGCTTCAACTTATTTACAGTGGCGTCGTTAAACCAGCACCCGTCACATGGGTCCAGGCCGTCAGTGTTACGGATCCTATCTGGTTTCCTTAACTATGAGTACTTTAAAGAGCCCTGACGCGTATCGAGAACACGCGTGATCTAGTCAACTGCGCCCCGTAATGAAGTACATTATCCTGAGTGCTGTAATGTTAATGATTCCTGTGATGTTCTTCATTGTGAAATATGTAACGCTTAAAGGCTGTAGCATAGTGTGAAACATGAAGAAAATACTGCTGCTTCTGGCACTACAATTTATCACGGCTTGGTCAATAAATTGGCTGTAAGTATCTCCCGAATGCCTCTGTCAGACTGTGCTGTATATTATGTCAGTATTAATGTCCATTTGGAAAAATAAAAACTAACGAACAGACGGCTCTAGAATGTGGTCTTCCCATCAAACAGCACAGGTAAGTGGGTTGGCCCCTTCTAGACGGGTTATTTCGACAGAGAAGGGAGGACAGAAACAGAGTTGCGACTATAGTGTAACATTTATCGTTGTGGACCGTGCGCGTCGGTCAGGATATATACATAATACCAAGACTATTTCGTTTTTCTTCGTTCTTTAATAGTGCAAGAAAATTTTGGATTTTTAATCATGGATAATTGGTGCAACAGTACATATTAAATTCACTAATGTGTAGATGTAAAATATGTTTTTTAATTAATGTCTGCACAGGGGAATAGAGGAGGAGAGAGAGACACAGAGAAAAATGAGAAGCATAATATGATGTCTGTAAATCTGACTATGTCGCCTATCGTATCATAAGTTGTTAAGTAGTATTTGTAATACCATAAAAAAAACTTTAATGCAATCTCTCTTAATATTGTGGTACTTTATACTCGCGTTTATAATTGAAATTTCCTCTCTATATTTCAATTTCCACATTCTCTCTTTTGCAAAGTAAAAAGATTCACTTGCTTTTTTCACTTAAGCGTTGTTTTTAATCTTCATTAGTATCTTCCCGTAAAAAAAAAAAAAAAAAAAAAAAACCACATGCATAAAATACACATGCTTTTCTAACGAGATCAGTAATCCACCCCATGGGTCCACTGCCGAAATCTGAAACGGGATACATGTCACACGCGCTCTAGCGGTTGTTTTGCGTAACGAGGCGGCAGTGTTCGTGCTGTCTCGCTAACATACTTTCGTACCATCAATAGGAGAGTGTCTTACTGATACTTATAACCATGTCGTCTATTCCACGCACGTCATCTTCACTCTGCCACGCGGCACAGAAGGGCGATTGTTCCACCAGACTTGAACAATTTGGCACGCACGCAGGACGGTGAGCTCGAATACTCATGAATAGGATAAATCATGCTTTATACTGACGCTAGTAATTTCTACAGATGCCTTTCTTGATTTACTGATTTGTTGTCTTCAGCAAAGAAATCATTATATATATATATATATATATTAAAGCGCTCGTACGCGCACTGACAGTTCATTTAATGTACGTTAACATAGCTAAGTTTATTCACACTTACAGGGAAAATGTGAAAACACACACACGCGCACACACACACACACACACATATAAAGTGAATAGAAGAGTCACAGATAACTAGTATATTTATATAACTAATATATTTATATATCTATATATACATATACATATACATACATATATATACACGTACACACAATATGTATATGTATAGGCATACTTATATGTAAATATGTAAAAATGCTTATGTGTATGTATATCCATATCAGTGTACACGCACATATGCTGCACACGCACACACACTCACACACATACACATAATATATATATATTTATGTTTATGTTAATATGTATATATATGTATATATATATATATATATTTATATATATATATATGTATGTGTATGCATATATATTTGTGTTTCTGTGTGTATATTTGCACACACACATATATATATAAATATATATATAAATATATATATATATATGTGCATGTGTGAATATATATAAATATACATGAATATATATGTATATATATGTGAATATATATGTGTGTATATATATATATATATATATATATATATATATATATATATATATGCATGTGTACTTGTAACGTTCTGCAAAAAAAAAAATATATATAAAAAGACACCTTCAAGATACATTTAAACTTTTGATTAAACAGCTTTTGATTAAACAGTTATAAAACACTGTTAGTGACTTCTGGCATGGCTAATTACTCGAAAACTAAGAAGGATAAGATACTTAATTAATTATTTAACTGATAACGTCGTCCTGACGTGTGTGTTCGTGTGTTTGCAATACTTGCATTGCATACTTCATTAATTAATATTTATTCATTGGTTTCTAACAAACGGTTGATATATCAAAAGGATACAGAACAAAAGAAATGCAGTAGCTAAACTTTATCTACAATACTTGTTCGAAGAGGTGGTGAGATAGACTGACACATTATTTATTAAAAAAAGAAATATGGATTTGCACTATAGAATAGCCAAACAGGTAAACAAACAAATAACAGAAATTGTATAATACTCTTGAAAAAAGTACAAAGTAACCTTTTTATCTTAGAGAAATTCAATACACATTCACAGGCTTATGCCCAAACTGCAGTATATTTTCTTCACCATGACAGAATTTCATTGCAGGACTAAATAGCTTTCCCTTGTATACATATATATGCATTGAAAATTAATATTAATATAACAACCATATTTTGAGTTACTAACTATTCTAATACTATTTCGATTAGCTTGTTTGATTGTCAGTATTGCTTACTTCCTAGCATGTTACCGAATTTGCGAGCTGTTGGTGCTTAGGTTCCAATGATTGGTGATTCCTCACAAATAACTATTGTAGACACTATATAACTAATCCCAAGTATCGTGGAGTAATTGCATATAATTTTAAGCGTTATTTAATTAAGGGTGACAGGTACTCCTCGTCAGGGTTTGTAATAACAGCTTGGAAACATTACGCTAAGGATTACATAACATGCCAGGCTCTCATACTAATGCCTACGGTGCATAGGTTTAAGTTACGAACACAGCCCATCGTCGAATAGATAGCATTAGGCATGCCGACGGTTCCCTACATGATTTAAATGGTTGTATATGCTAGTGGTTAGGGACATACATTGACATATACCTACCAATCAAGTAGTCATCCAGAAGATACTCTACGATATGACTATTCTAATAAGTATCACATCCTTTTATAGCGTTCCAAGTGCCTTCGTATATATATCACAGACCATATGATCAACAGGTTGGATGATGTATGAAGATGCCAATGTAAGAGGCCCTCTGTATTTACTTCCTGTCCGGTACCTGGAAGCCAAAACTTGAAGGTTAATGTCTGATGTGATTCACTGTATAGTATATTGCAACATCTCTCATAGAGACCTATTGATTAGTGAAATATGGGATAAAAAAGAAGACACGCATACGTAATCATGTACCATTAAATATAGGTATACAAATATTAGTAGTACTCACAATACGAACTCCTCCAATATAGGAGATATCTACAGTCTGCTAAAAGAAAGAAAAAAAAAAAAAAAATAGAATTATGAGCAGTCTTATACCTGTTTTTCATGGTGGCCGGATAGCGGGGGTCAGGGGAAGTGGGGTGTGTTGGGGGGAGGTCGGCATACCTGCGTAGGTACCTGGAAACCCTGTGTGATTAAAATCTAATCAGTCAAGTCTGCCAGGTGATGGGAAGATGATGACATTCCGAAGTATACCCTGACTCGGAAACAGTTCCTTACTCTTACGGGCACAACAAGAGATTTCGTCATACGAACGTTTGTTGAGTTTGTACATCATCAAGAAATATTTTTTATTCTATTCCATTTAACCGCATTTCCTTGTGTGTGTGTGTGTGCGTGTGTGTGTGTGTGTGTGTGTGTGTGTGTGTGTGTGTGTGTGTGTGTGTGCGCGCGCGTACATTTGTTTACCTTCTGATTGCTGTTTGTATATAATTAAATTTGGTTTTGTAAGATTATAGCCATTCCTTGCTAGCACAATGAAGGCTTCCTTAGACACACAAACGCAAATGCATACATATAATAAGTACACACACACACACACACATACACATATATATATATGTATATATGTATATTTATATATATACACATGCAGGCATATATGTGTATAGATGTATGTTTTATGTATATGTATATATATATATATTGTATATATGTGTGTGTGAATATGTGTATATTTTATTTATATTCTATATATATATGTATATATATGTAATATGTAATATATATATAATATATATATGGCATGTATACTATATATAATATATATACACAATACATATATATATATATATATATACACACACAAATATCTCTCTATCTATATTTATATATACATATATTACATATATATATGTGTGTGTATATATGTATAGATATTACATATATATGTATATATAAATATGATATGAATGTTTATATATATATATATATATATATGCATTTATTTATATGTGTGCATATGTGTGTATGTGTATATATATTCATATACATATACAGACACAATATATGTATATATACATATAAGTATTATTTTCTTATACACACACGTATGTAAGTATATTTATATATATTTACATATATGTATATCATATTATATATGTTTACATATATATGTTCGTGCTAGTGTATCTGCATGTATTTATGTGTGTGTGTGCGTGTGTGTGCGCGTGCATATGCATGCAAATACACTTGGCCTACTTCCATTGTACAAACATATCTGTGCATGTGCATGTTATGTATGTATATTATGGGCTTGTCATCTTAATATGAAAAGTTTCGTCGGAAAGCACCCTATTAATCTTGGCATAAAACTTCTAATTGACACATTAGCTCCTTACCAACGTCCCTATGAATGAAAGCGTATATCGTTTACAAATAAACTTTTACGGTCGTCTGGCTTCCTAAACCCATTAATTCTGCAAGGATGAACGAGGAGGAGCTCAGCTGTTCGTCCCGTGATGCTGGGGCCTCTATGGAACTCAATCTGGGCTTGACGGTTTATTATTATACCGCAAAACATCACGGTTCATGGCTAAGGGTTGGTGTAGACTTTTCTGTATATGATTAATAATCTCAAGTCTTTCCCACAAACGCCGAATCCATAACAGCTTTATAGTGTACAAATATTCAGTCGTAAATGTAATGGATTAGGTGTGTTCTTCGGGTATTCAATATAATCTAATCGATGAGGTTCATTTTATCGGTAATAAATTATAATTAACTTACTTGTTCGAACCTTCGCAAAACAAAGCGAAAATTAGAGAAAATCGAAAAGGTAAAAGGACGAGGTTGTAGCCCACCAACCTTTTCCTCGCCTTCCTCTTCGTCGAGACCCATCTGCCGCAGGGAAGGGAATCATGGGTCTCGAGCAGGTTAGTAAATCGCCGGCAAGTTTAATGCTGTAGCCTCGCCTTCAGTCCGACCCACAGGCATGATGGATAGCCCGCCTGTTGCATTTCTTTGATTTTGTTTGCTTGTCTTACTACTGTGCATTCTCTTTAAGCATGATTCAGTACTAAGCTGTTTGTATCCTTCGCTATTATTTGCAAGGTTACATCAAGCGCTAGGCGAGATCATCGAGCTGTTGAAGTTTCCTTAAGAACGATTGAAGACAGATGTTCGTTTTTATTATATTTTATAAATATGTGTGTGTGTGTGTATATATATGTGTGTGTGTGTATGTAATTTTTTTTCACAAAAATATATTGACTTATTGCATAACCAATTTTACACCGATTTCTTTAGCATCGAATTCCATTGAGAGTAAGAACAGATATGCTAGATATGTAGGCACTTGTGTATATATACACATATCTGCACCCCGCAACCCTCCCCGAACAAACAGACACAGACACACGAAAGCACATACACATCCGCACTGCCATGAGCACGAACACATACACAAGGTTGTACGATTTGTTTTGAAATCCAACGAATCATAACGGACAAGTTTAAGTGTCCAGTTTCTGTCTTTTTTTGAAATCCTGTTTGTAAGTTCTTTGGTTATTTGTCATTAAAATAACATAACCAGCATTTTCAAATTAGAGCGCTTTCATATTTTAGCACTTACCCTCTTGTTTTTTCGTCAATTACTAGAATATGATACATTTTTACACTTGACTACATTATAGTCATCCTCGTAAAAATCAAGACGTCTGATCAGTCGAACCTATTAAACGTTCCACATAAATATGTTATTCAAACACTATATATACACTTCTTTATATATATCTATATCTATTTATCTATCTGTCTGTATCTACAATTATCTGTGTTTGTATATATCATATATACATAAAGATATAGCCAAATTTATATTGATATCTATATATCTGTATCTGTCTATATTAAATGTATTTAATATATATATATATATATATATATATTTATATTTATATATGTGCGTGTTTGTATATATATGTATGTATATATGTATATATACATATATACAGATATATTTAATATATGATATATATACATATATTATAATGTATATACATAAAAGATATATATATATATATATATATATATATATATATATATATATAAATGTATGTGCAGACACACACGTGCGCGCGCACTCACATATTTACATATATAATATATATATAGATATATAGATATATGTGTGTGTGTATGTATATATTTTTTATAGTTATATATGTGTGTACATATATGTATACACACACACTCACATATACATATACATATATATATATATATATATATATATATTTATATATATATATGTGTGTGTGTGTGTGTGTGTGTGTTTATATATGAATATATGTGTGTATATATGTGTATATATATAATATATATATATATGTGTGTGTATGTATATATTTTATATATATATATATATATATATATATATATAAATGCACACAAATGTATGTGCATATATATATACACACGTACTCACATATACATATATATGTGTGTATGTGTATATGTATGTATGTATATATATATATATGAATATTCATATATATATTTCTATATATACGAATGTTCATATATTATGTATGCATATATATTAAATATTTAATATATATGCACATATATATACATATATGTGTATATATATTAAATATATATATATATATATATATATAGAGAGAGAGAGAGAGAGAGAGAGAGAGAGAGAGAGAGAGAGAGAGCCATCATATATATTTATATATATTCATATATATACATAGTTTATGTTTATGCTTACAAACACGTTTATGTCTACATATAGATACAAAATGATAATGTGATGATAGAATATTAAGAAACATTGGCCAGACGAAAATCGTAACCGACAACTCAAAATAAAGAAACTCTCTTTTCCACGTCATATAAAACAGCAAAAGTAAATTATGGTAAATGAGGGTACCGAGCGTCTTTATTATTTTAAAAGGTGAATAATATTTGTTTTATAGATATTCAAGAAAGCTTTGTGTTGTCTTTGTTATGAATTCTGAACGAAACCAGAGGTCTTGTATCATCAACATCATATCATTAGTTCGAATCATTAGAATTGATGGTTTTGTTGTTGACTGGCTTTGTCTTATTGCCTTTTCGTTTTATTTGTTTTTCTCATATGCATTTTGTTATTTCATTTGTTATTACTTTTTCTTGTATGATGTTTTGTAATATTATAATAATCATTATCGTTTATAGTATTATCTCTATCATTATTATTTTTTGTTACAATTATGTATCATCATCATTAGTGGTAGTAGTAGCATTATTATTAGTGTTATTATTTTAATCATAATTAACGTTTCCAGAATTATCATCACTTGAATTATTATTATTATCATTATCATCAATATTATTATCATCATCATGATTATCATTAATATTATTATTAACATTATTATCGTTATCATCGTTAATTCATTCATTCTTATTGTTACTATTATTATTATTATTATTTTTATTATTGTTATCATGGTGTTGTTTTTCTTAATATTATTACCATCATCATTGTTATTATTATTGTTTATATATTATTATTATTATCATCATCAGCAATCTTTACCAGTTATTATTATTATCATTATCATTATTGTTCTTATGGTAATTATCATTAGAATTATCAGTTTTGTTATTAATAGTAATACTAATACTAGTATTGATATTAATATTTGTATTATTGTCATTAATATTGTCATTATCATATCACATGTGTTATTATATTTATTATTGTTATTATTATCATCATCATTATAACCACCAGCATGCTATCATTATTATTATTATTATCATTATCAGATGTGTTATTATGATTGTTATTATTATTTATTGATTACTATCATTATTATTTTATCAATAGTAATAGTAATATCATTATTATTATTATTATTATTATTATTATGATAGAATAATAATAATAATTGTTATTATTTTTATTATCATTATTGTTATCATTGTTATTATCATTATTATTAGAAGTAGTACTATCATCATTATTATCATTGTTATTATTATTGTTGTAATTGTTTTTATTTTCATAAGCATTGTCATCACCGTGATTATCATCATTATTGTTATCATCATCATCATCGTCTTCATCTTCATTTTCATCATCACCATAATCATATATTATATAATCATATATTATATATGTATATCATATGTCAGTATTATAACCATTATCATTATCAATATTATCATCATTGTTATCATTATTGTTATTATTCTGTTATTGTTGTCATTATTATTATCAGTTATTACCATTAAAATTTGTGTAATAATTTTCATAGTTATTTTTATTTTAATTGTTATTATCATCATTACTATTTTTATTATTATAATTATTTTTTTTATTATTACCATTACTATTATTATAAAGATGATATTATAATTATTATTATTATTATCATTATCATCATTATTTTTACTGTGATTATAGCTTCTATTATCATTATTACTGTTATCATTGTTACTATCGTTTGAATCATTTATCTCATTATCATTATATTTTGTTCTTCTTATTGTTGTTTGTAATGTTTTTTGTTTATTTTATCATTGCTCTTGTTATTACTGTTATAGTTATTAATATTGTTACTATTATTATTATTTTTATTATTATTATTATTGTTGTTATTATTACTATTACTATTACTACTACTTCTGTTACTCTTATACTATTATTATTATTGTTAGTATTGTGATTCTTATTACAGCTGTAATTGTTACTCTTATTATTATTATTATTAATATTATAATTTTTATTATTATTATTATCATTATCATTATTATTATGATTATTAGCATTAGCATTAGCATTAGCATTATTATCATTATTGTCATTACTGTTATAATTATTGTTATTATTATTAATATTATTATTATTATCATTGTTATTACTACTACTACTACTACCACTAATATTACTCTTATTCTAAGTATTTTCAGCATTGTTGTTATTATTATTATTATTATTATTATTATTATTATTATTATTATTACTGTTATTATTATTATCATTAGTAGTAGTAATTATTATGGTTATTATTTTTTTGCTGTTAATTTTCTTCTTCGTCATTTTATCATTATTATTATTATTATTATTATTATTATTATTATTATCATTATTGTTATTGTTGCTGTTATTATCACTTTATTATTATTACAATAGTAATTGTAATTATTATCTACAAATATAAATATAAATATTACTATAACCATTATCATAATCTTAATTATCACCATTATTTTAATTACCAATTGCTGTCATTATCCTTAGTATGATTATTATCATTATCATTTCCCGTTATTATTATTGTTGTTATTATTATTATTATTATTATTACTATTATAATCATTATTATGATTATGCTATGGTTGTTACTGTTATCACTATTGTTATTATTTCTATTATCATTATTATCATTATTATTAATATTTTATTCTTTATTAGTGTTATTTGTCATCATATTGTCCTTTTTATCATTATTATTTAGATGTTTGTATTATTATATTATTATTATTATCATTATTATTATTTTATTGTTATTTTTATTATTATTATTATTATTTTTTTTTATTTTTATTATTATTATTATTATCATCATCATGATTATCTTTATTATTGTTATTGCTTCTTTTTATATTAGTAGTTTTAGTATTATTAATAGTAGTAAGTGGTAGTAGTATTGTTATCACTATTATTGTTATATTTATTATCATTATTGTCATCACTGTTATTGTTATTGTTATTATTATTGTCGTTATTTTCATCATCATTCTAATTATTGTTATTGTTATTATTGTCATTATTATTTTTATTATTATACTTATTATTATCGTAATTGTTATTATTTTTATTATTATTATCATTGTTATTATTATTATTATTATTATTATTATTATTATTATTTGCATTATTAATATTGGTATCATTATTCGTATTATTATCATCTTCATCATCAGCATCATATTATCCTTAATATTATTGCTATTGTTAGTATCATTACAGTTATTATCATTATCATTATTATTATAAATAATAATAATTATTATTATTATTATCACTACTATTATTGTTATTCGAATTAATTTAATTATTGGTATCATTATTATTATTTGCAGTAGTGTTATATCACCCTTTTTACATCAAAATTATTAACATTTCTTATTTCTTTTATCATTATTATTATTATTGTTTTTGTCACGAATATTATTATTGGTATTAGTATTTTTGTAATCTTCATCATTATGGTTATATGATAATTATGATAATTATGATTACCATTATCATTTTTATTATCATCATTAATGTTATCATTGTCATTTCCATTGTTTTTATTTTTGTTATCTTTTTATTATTATTATTGTTATTATCGTCATGTTGATTTTTATCATCATCATCATCATTATTATTTAAATTATCATTATTTTTTTCGTTACGGTTATTATTATTGTTGTTATAATTATAATGTTAATAATAATAATAATTATTATTGTTGTTGTTATTGGTATTGTTATTATTATTATTATCATTATTATTATTATTGATATTTTTATTGTTATTGTTATTGTTCAAGAACAATAATAATCATCAGTTATTATTAACATTATTTACATCATACATATTATTATTTGTAGTAGTATCAGTATTGCTATTTGCCATTATTAGTATGAATATTGGTATTATACACGTTCATTTCTAGTTTTTTCTACCTTTTAGTTGATTCCATTTTTCTTCGAAATATGATCACTATTAGTGTTTGTTTTTTATTATTATAATGGTTATTGTTGTTATTATCAATATCAATATCATTATCATCATCATCATCATTATGATCTTTGCTGTAGCCATTGCTCTTATCAATATCATTTGCATCATTGTTATTGCTTCTCGTTATAGTAATCATCATTAATAATAATATATTTTTATTATCATTACTTTGTTGCCTAGAAACTTATCATTGGGCTTAAATTATTGTGTTTATTGTTTTATATTATTGTTATTATTATTATCATTATTATTATTATTATTATTATATACTGTTGTTACTATTACTAATGATAGTAGTATCAGCATATAAATGAATAGCGTAATAGTCGCAGTTCAGGCTATACTAATAGTAGTAAAGTACTAGTGGCGATAATGTCAGTATTATCAAAATATCGTCATATCGAGCAATAGTAGCTTGCCTATAATGTTTGCGGTTAGTTTTCCACGTGGTTACGGTCGTGCTTACCAAGGAGCCTATGTGAATTTTGTCGAATTTGGCTCCCGTAACTCTCAAAACTGTCATTGGTATTTGCATGTCGAGGAGAAACTGCATTCCTCAACAGTGACTAATTCTGGCCAAGTGGATCAAGTTTTAAATACCACTGTAACGAAGATATGTACCATGACACTTGCATTCACGCTTATAGAGAGCATTCTTCTCGTGTACATATTGCTTGCCTCAAACTGAGTAGTAAAATAAACTAAACTTTGGAGTTGTATACTATATGTTTGCGTACAAGGAATTGGCAGTCAATATTTTTGATAATGAGATAATGGAGTACTGGGCTTGCATTTGTGCAACGATATTAGGGAGAAGAATGAAGCACACACACAATCGCATAATGACAGTTGTAGTAGCTACAGAGTTCGACCATTGTGTATGCAACCTCCTCCGCATGGCCCAAATGTCGACTACTTATGAGCCACTCTCTGCTTTACCTTCTCCCTCGCCAAACAGATCCGCATTTTCAAGAGATTCTAAACATTCCATCGGTGCTTCGGAGTCATGTGTACTGGACAGTGTGAATATCGCTGCATCGTGTGTAGAAAGGGTGATGTCATTATATCGGGGTTACGTAGGCTCCTCCAATCCGGTTTAGGAAAATAGATAAGTGGCCATAGCTGTCCGCTAGTGGATCATGTGGTTCGCACTATACCGAGTAACAGCATGGGTGGCTAGAACATCACAGGATCGTTCCCATACTCTAAAGCACTTGCAAATTCACATTCGTAAGGACACTGGCCCACCTTTGGTGAATGACGCAGCCCGTGTAATTTTACCCAGCAGCGTCAAAAACCTCCGGGAACTACACGTCTATTTTCGGATTCGCGACCTGGAGATCCTGACATCAGATAGGCTAAACCATGTGGTTATAAGCAAAACTGATCACTGATCATTCCCTGGAAGAAGTACAGATATGCATTGCACAACACGCGATAGAAGATCAAGGCTTAGGTGAATAATTAATAGAATAATAAACTGTAGTGATGGTAATCGTTGCGCAATGTATTACAGGCTGAACTCTAAACTCGAGCTGATTCAAGATCACTGTTCTGAGAAACATCGGAATGAATTACACTGCACTGCAATTTATATGAATATTGCGCAATTATTTATCGTGCATCATAAACTGAAGAACTGAAGAACTAAAATTGATACATCCGAAATGAAACCAAGATGAATTAATCTTTCTATAACACCTATATCAATCTTCAAAACAAATTTCTAAAAAGTTGGACTTTAGTAATTTTCGCAATAGTTCTGCACTAAAAAAAACAGCAAATTTTTTAGCGATAATTTACAACATGATGGATGGCTCGAAGAAACCCAATATAGAGATGGAAGCAGCATGATCCAAATGCTTAAAATAGTAATGAAGTGCTCGGAAAAAATATTTTACATACACTGTCAGGCGAGACTTGAAGGGAAAGTACCAATCAAAAATGTATTATCTTGGAGGTTTTACGACATAGGAAATAAATTATTACACTAAAAACTGGACAATAATGGCCCTATAAGGTATAGTAAGGCGGCACATAGTAAACTTTAGTTGGCTCTGATGTTCTGTTTTTTGCAGTGAAGGAAACTGACAAGTAGAAAAAATGGTGGTGTGATAATGACATTAATGTGGATAATGATGATTGTGATCATGATAATTGCAATGATATATATATATATAATATATATATATATATATATCGCAGTTGCATTTTCTGTCTGAAGTAACATTTTTGGTTCAGACCTTATGACTGTAATGAAACAAGGACTGCAATGTCCAAGAACGACCATGCTGTACGTGATAGACCGTAATTGCTTAGTGCTATACGTGCAGGGAGTTTGCTATGTGCTGCTGAATGTCGTAAAACTAGCAGCGAGACAGTGAGAATAACATATCATACTCATATGTTTCCCAATATACTGCACTTATTTGGGGGAATAGCAGCCATAATAAAATAATAATGATAATAAAACTAGGTACGAAAATCAGATGTTAGTTTAGCTATTGTCTAAGCCACGAAATAGCCATCTACACCATGGCACGACAATTTTCATAAGGGTAATAAAGCGTTATGTTGCATCCTTCTTTTCGTTTTTTTTTTTTTTTTAAAGCGCAGTTGTATTGTAACAGCGATTCTGACACGTTTTAGTGTTGATTTAGTGCCGCATGATCACTGCAGTAAAAGTCTGCAGAAGCCACGTTTTTATTTATGAAGCGTCTGAGAGAATATTGTAATTGGCAATGATATCCAAATTCAAACTGTCGAAGGTGGTAAGCTGTAAGAATTTTATGACTACTTGTTGAAGCCGAAATTGTTTATCATGAAACCAGGGTCGCACCATTGAGGGCTATATTAGGTGGGCCGTGTGCATTAAACCGACAATACATTTTGATGAAAGGCTGTTTTCGGGAATCTTTCTGTCAATCTCATCATTATTTATATAAAGCAATAAAATATCTCTGGGAACTTCCTGGCTGAGCTATAGTAGGGAATATTCAATTATATATTAAGCACCTTATTTGTGATAAACCTAAATATGCTTACCGAGAAAAACGTTGCAATCAGATTTCGAATAGGAAAATATGTGAACAGCTAGGCCTACTTTTTCGTTATGTTATTTCACGGCCGGTTTATTCAATTCTTTAAAATTCCTATATTCGATCTTTCATTTAGTAATGTGGCAGTTAATAGTTTACTTGATTAAAAATACTTGTTTGCTTCTGAAGATGTGGTATCCCATATTTTAGAAACATCATTCTATAAATTTGAGCAACGACAGAAACAGGTTTGATTTAGAGTCACATTTCTGGCTTAGGATCATAAATGTCTTTTATTGGTAGACCGTGGTACGATTTGGTTCCATTTCCAAGTTTCACTTATAATTACTTTTCTTTTCGTTTTGTTCATTAACCACATATACATGTAAATACTATGTCACACAGACATATATGTATGTTTGTGACATATATACACTTGTGTATATGGTAATACAGGACGTAAAGAGGTAATTTCAAGTGAAGTCCATCTATCTACAAATATCAGTATATATGTACATTAGTATATATATTTATATATATATATACATGTATATATGTATGTATGTATATTTCAAGCTTCTTTGGGGGTAACATCCTAAACCAAAATCGCTCATACGCCATGAAGTCCCTGCAGCCCCATCTCTTCTGCCGCTCCATTTATCTCCCAGACGCCTCCTGCTACAAGCAAAAGCTTATCCAGTAACGCGGAATGACGGGTCTGCCTGCGTAAGAGGATCGGGGGAGGCGTAAGGTTACCCAGGGAGCCTCCTAGTTCGAAGGACTTGCACGGAATGAGAAATGAACCTGCGCCATAAAGGCCGTCGGATCAGCCGGCTGCAAAGGGCGGGCCGAGGGGACAGTTCGCTCGGCAAGGGATCGGCGCGGATGGATTAGTGGAATAGGCGTATGCGCTAGTTGGGTGAATGGGACTCTTTCGCGTCTCTGCAGATTATATATATATGTCTATATGATATATATGCATATATACATATATGTATACATACATATATTTGTCCGTATTTATCTATCAATGTATACTTACACACTTTGAACATTTAGCAGCCAAAAGTGACCTAAGGGATCCGAGGAATTTTCATTAATATGTGAATGAGCATTCCAAAGACGAGAATCGGCTGCCAGAGGCTCCACTGATCCACTTTTGCAAGTGCCTCGACTATTCCAGACGTCTATACCATACAGGCCTTGTCCAAGGTTATGTAGGTAAAACAGGGCTAATCATTTTCAACCGCAACGACAGACTTGTCTGTTGTGGATTTACTTTGAAATCATGTCATAACAATTCGTATATGGTAGTCAAGGGTCGTTCATCCATACATCGCTGCTGTCAGCGAGTCGACGGATGGTCATAACCCGACTGTTAATAGTAGGATCGGTCTTACAGTCAACGAAATTGTACTATGTAAGGATTCCCTCTTTTAGCTTCATCACTATTCATATCCGCCTTTCAATGTCAAGTACTTTATTTTACGTTTATTCTACTCGGTGGTGACATGGAAGAAAGCACAATACTTGCAGGTTAAAGGGAAAGGTGCAGTGCGTTTCACAGGATATGACAATGCAAATAAATGTAAGTGTGATAGAAAGAATTACTATAATGTACTGTCAAGTCTTGCCGTCCCCCATAAATTACCTCCTTAAACAGTCAGCCACCCAAGAGTAAATGATCATCTACCCTGTCTTCTTGAGCACATAGCAGTCTAGTAGATCAACCTTGTATAACCTCCTGATTAATCAGCAACCAAGGCCGCTTAAGAATTGTGAATTGTTTTAACTCACTCACTCACTCTCTCTCTCTCCCCTCTCTCTCTCTCTCTCTCTCTCTCTCTCTCTCTCTCTCTCTCTCTCTCTCTCTCTCTCTCTCTCTCTCTCTCTCTCTCTCTCTCTCCAGAATCACACACACATATAGATAGAGAGTGAGAGAGCAAGTGAGGCTTAGCTGTCACCTTGTCTCGTGTGTGTTTTGAATGATTGAGCAGGATAGCCACAAGACGACAATAGAGAGGCACCATACTATAGATAAAGGTAAGAACACTTCCTATTTTCAGACGTACTTCGTTCTTTCTTAGATACAAGAAATCTATAATATATATATATATATATATATTATATAGCACCATACATTTTATCTGTAAAGCATTCAATATATATATATATATATATATATATTATATAGCATCATACATTTTCTCTGTAAAGCATTCAATATATATATATATATATATATATGTATATATATGTATATATGTATATATTTATATATGTATATATATATATATATTGAATGCTTTCTGGAGAAAATGTATGGTGTCATAGCTGTGTACCCAGTAGCTTCATGATTGTTTTATCATTTAGTTTATACCTTTTTCGCAATGTATAAAAAGGATTTCTTGTGTCTAAGAAAGAACGAAATACGTCTGGAAAATAGGAAGTGTTTTTACCTCTATTTATGACACAGGCGCTTCGGGTCCGATGGACAAAGTAAAATTTTAGGATACTTTTTCGCCTTTTCTTTCTCCTGCCTTTTGCGATCATCCTTCGTCTACTTTCCTTATCCGTTTTACCCTTTCTGCATTTTCGTCCTAAGTAATTACAATTTCCTGTGGCTAATTACTTCTTCCTCAACTAACGTCGATTACAATTTATATATGTACAATCTCTAAGAAGGGTTTGGGCATTACTGTTTATAATGGTTTCACATCCATCAGCGATGAAGATGTTTTGCATACACATCACGAATGGCTCTATAGGAGAAAAAACAAATCTTGTTCTGGAAAAAAGGTCCTACACAAGAACTGGAAATGGGACGTAAAAGGGAATAAAATGATGGTGTAAATGAGTCATACATATTTTAAGATTTTGCATTATTTTCATAAAGTAAAATTTTGAAGGTTCATACTTCGATGCGTTTAAATATTCACCAAAGCATGGACATTAAAATTCATGTGACACAAGACTCAAAATTACGGCAAAAATTAAATGCGGGACGAATATAATTATGTATAGATTAAATAATTATAATTGGTAACAGTTTATCTCAGAATAGGGACATTTAGGGAGACGAAATTGAATAGAGTGAAAATGAAAGATGAGGTTCAAGACAGGGATGATAAACAAGCTATGGCAACCCCCTCTCCGATGAAATTGATAATGACAGCTGATTTGTAAATATTTTTGAAGTTTCGGAAGAGTAGTAGAACAATAGATAAAGGTATGCGAGTAATAAAGACTAAGTAGAGCAATGTTACCCAGTGTGTTTATGTATGTATATATGTATATATGTATGTATGTATATATATATATAGGCCTACCCTCTGAATGTTTATGGCCAACCGCGTTATCTCTGTAATTTCACTAGTATTTCTGTTATACCATGGCTACCACTGCCCACATCAATCATCACGGGCATTACCAGCCTGTAGTATATATACATCTTTGCGCATTTTTGTCATAATTTCAGAATACGTACCTGTCAATCCAGTTTCGCAGCATGTATATGTATATATATATAAATATGTATATATACAGATACATATATATGTATATATATATATATATATATATGAGTCCCTATTCGTTTTTGTACAATACCCTATACACAACTGATCTTACATAAACATTTGTATCTATCCACTTGCCTTTTGCATTGTATCACCAATATCCTGTTATGAATATGACACCGCTTATACCTTTAACAGCTAACGTTATACACCTGCTTGTAAATGTAACCTGTAAGACTACATTATATATTTATATATGCGTCCAGGGGTACAAATCCTAGCATGGTACATAGAAAAGCGTATAAAAAAAAAAAAAAAAAAAAAAATATATATATATATATATATATATATATATATATATATATATATATATATATATATATATATATATATATAGGCTTGCGGTCTTGACAAAACATGGTCACATTCTCTGAAATGCTTGTGTTATATGAACTTATGCTTCATAGATGATCTAGCCGACGTCCACGACCGTATATATATATATATATATATATATATATGTATATATATATGTGTGTGTGTGTGTGTGTGAATATGTGTGTGTGTGTGTGTATGTATGTATGTATGTATGTATGTATGTATGTATGTATGTATATATATACACATACATGTTTATTTATTTATTCATTCATATATATAAATAAATGCACACACACACACACACATATGTGTATATATACATATATATATGTATTTATTCATATATACATTCATATATATGTATTTATATTCATCCACATATATATGTATATATATATATTCATATATATATATATATATATATATATATATATATATATATATAACCCGCGTTCATGTTGACAAATGTAAAAAAGGTATAAATGAGAATGAATATCTTCACAATACAAGTGATGTATTTGACCGGTTTCGACTTTGTCTTCGAAGACAAAGTCGAAACCGGTCAAATACATCACTTGTTTTGTGAAGATATTCTTTCTCTTTTATACCTTTTTTACACACACACACACACACACACATATATATATATATATATATATATATATATATATATATATAATATATGTGTGTGTGTGTGTGAATGTGAATGGTTGTGTGCATGTATACATATATATATATATATATATATATATATATATATATATACATATATATGTATGTATATAACTATATATATGTATGTATGAACAAATAAATATATATACATAAGTATATATTTATTTATTCATATATATATGAAATATATATACATATATATAGTATATAGTATATATGTATTTATATATGAATAAATAAATAAATAAATAAAAATATATATGTATATGTGTGTATATATGTATATGTATGTGTGTGTGTGTGTGTGTGTGTGTTTGAATATATATATATTTATATATATATATATATATATATATATATATATATATATATGAGACATATGTATATATATATATGCATATGTATATATATACATATATATACACACATACATATATATACATATATATACGCACATACATATATATACATATATATACACACATACATATATATACATAAATGCATATATATATATATGTATATATGTATATGTGTGTGTGTGTGTGTGTGTGGAAGTCAAGGGCTGTCATTCATGAAAATTTATTGAGATACGTAACAAACAAACAAACAAACAAAACACTTAATCTACCTTACCAAGTGTGCAATATTTTAAAAAGAAATTTACTGTCACATAAATATCAGTTGCATTTTGGGTCCATAATATTATCTACATTCAAGCAGAGGATCTACTTCGAATTAATAATGAATGAAGGCTTTTCTTCC
>NC_061828.1:17649008-17656508 GCF_019202785.1 Penaeus chinensis | reverse complement strand
TGTATATAATACATATATCTGTATATACACACACATATATATATACATATATATGTATATATATATTAATATATGTGTACATACATATATGTGTGTGTATATATATGTATATAAATGTACACATATATATAATTATATATATTCATATATATAAATATTTACATACACTTCTGTGTTGATACTATGGTAGGAAAACCCATAATGCAAAAACTTGATTTATTGAAAATGAGACAACAGTTTCGGAATCCACCTGGATTCCCTCTTCAGGTCTAGTTTTTGCATTGTGGGTTTTTCTACCATATATATTTATGTATATATATATTATATGTATTTTATGTTTATATATGTATATATATTATTTCATGTTATATTGTGTGTGTGTATATATATATATATATATATATATATATATATATATATGTGTGTGTGTGTGTGTGTGTAAATATATGTATTTTATGTAATATGTATATATACATACATTCATACATACATATATGTGTACATGCACACACTCACTCACACACACACACATATATATATATATATTTATATATATATATATATATATATATATATATGGATATGTATATATACATATATGGATATGTATATATATATTTTATATACATATATATCACATAAATATATATATATATATTATAAATATATATAGATATGCATACACATACATATATTTGTGTGTGTATGTGTATATACAAATATACATACATATATATATATCACATATATACATATATTATAAATATATATAAATATGCATACACATACATACACACATACATATATTTGTGTGTGTGTATGTGTATATACAAACATATATACATACACATTCACACACACAAATAGCGTTCGATCCTACAAGCCGAACCACAGTTGAAGTCATGGAGGCCCTCCAGTCAAGCAAGAGCGGCAGTGGTCTAAAGAAGCAAAAGGGCACCGCCTAAGCTCTGAAAAGGAGAATTCAGGCGTAAAACCGCCTCATTAGGATGCAGGCTGTAGATAACTAAGTATCAAAGCATTTAGGACATTCAGCATTTTGGAAATAAATTGAAATTGATATGGCTTGTTTTATGTGCAACAGTATAATATAACGGCTTTGCCTTCCGTGTAAAAATTACCGAGAAACTCATCCCACGATAATGGTTAGGATGTTGGATTGTATTCCAAGAGTTCTTCCCAAACCATCAGCACAGACAGCTAATTTAGAGGCTATCATCACGGCTATAAAATTTTAAACACACACTCAAGGTTGTTTTTACAGCACATGCTATCTCACGCACTGCCTGACTGTAACAACATACAGTATGTACTCTGCAAAGCATCGCTGGGCAACCCAGTATCAAAATTCATTCTTTTCATAATTTTGTGAATTATTTCCCCCTTATCAGATGGATATAATGAGACCAGGTTCCGTGAATCCGCAGCTTCTACACTAGATATGGAATTGAATAATTTAATTAATTATTTGACTGTCAACCCCCTTGTATCTCGTGTCATACCGTGTACGATGTTTTCGATAAACTAATAGACTGATTCCTTTGCCTTTGGGTAAGTGCTACTGTTTATGATAATAAAAATGATAATGATATATAATAATAATTGTTATTATTACTGCGTATGGCAACACCATTGATGACCCCAGAAAAGAACATTTTTCTCTAACATTATTATAAGATTACAAATAGTATCAATGTATCAATGCCGACAAAAGATACATACATATACAGACATATTATACATGAGCATGCCTATGATATAATGTTATTAATGATAATGTCTTTTGCGACATCGGAGATCTTGATGTCAGTTACGAAATTCGTAGTAATAAGTAATAATAATAAAGGAAATGTGTTGATTTTAAAATAAAGAGAATATTAACAACCACGAAAATATATATTTTTTTATAAGTAGTATATACACAATTATTTTTTTTATTTATGATATACTCTACGTCAAATAGTTGGCAGTGAGATAAGGAAACCATAATCAGGATCTAAGGGGATTTTTCATAAATGCAAGATCTATCTCTCACATTACAGCTGTTACAATAATTATACCTGTCTGTAGACTGGAGTGATGGTTGGGCGTATGACCATTTAGGATCGGAAATTATTTTTGTATAAAAGGTGAAAGAATCTAAATAGAAATATTTATTGGAAGATATTCATGCTAATGCAAATGACACCGATAAGAACAAAAATTACAATCTGATTCATTATTTAAAAACTGATTTATAGTTTTATGAAAAAAAATAAAGATAAAGCTCATTTATGAAATCAACCTGTTCAGAAGTTTCTCTCCACAGGGAGTGCTTGGAACCATCGAGCCTCGCGCTGAAGCAAGTTTGATCAATTCCGTTGTTCCATTCCATCTTGAAGAAACGGTCGGTTGACGTTAACACACCTAGAGTTGAGGAAATTCACCCATATACACATAAGGTGATGAGTGCAACCGCTTCATTTTGAACGGATGAGATTCTCTTCTCTTTTATTATTATCGGTCTAGTTTTAGTTGTAGCATAACATTATTGCGCAGTCGTCCATTGTGGAAACGCAGGTTTTACAATATGCAAAGAACCAGTCATGTAAATACTGTATCAGGAGCCTGTTCTGAGGATTTCTAAAAAATTACACTTTGATATATAGCTTAACCATCTATTTTCGTCAAATAACATTACATTTACTTCAGGTCAAAACACTTGGATTTCAGGAATAAATATCCTACACTTATTTTCATCATTAAATAATAAAGATAATACTGTAAGGCTACCTGTGATCTACACTTTCTTCTTTTTTCATAACAGAGCACATTATCTTAATATATGTACATTTCACATTTTATTTTCAATATGAAACATAGCAACAATGTCTAAGCATCCATACATTTTTGCACTATACTGTCAATTATCTCTGAAGGAAAATACACAATATTTTTATGTTGACCTTTCGTAACAAGCTATTCCTGTAGTACTATTCATCCTCCTTCATGAAACAAAGCGTCCGTAGGATTTACCCTTTTTGTCATGGATCGCGGACTCCCGCGCCGTTGTTGTTGTCAGCCTTGGTATGCCCTTTCCATTTAATATGTCGTCACGAAGCATAAACCATGTTTTTAGAAGTCATGAGTTATGATATTTTATCCATTTCCGCTTACGTTAAGGGGGGGGGTGGGGGATGCCCTGATCACTTCTTTTGGTTACATTGAATACATGTATTTTATGCATACATACAAATATATGTGTGGGTGGGTGTGTGTTTGTATGTTCGTGTGTATAAATATACATGATATTTTATCCATTTCCGCTTACGTTAAGGGGGGGGGGGGTGCCCTGATCACTTCTTTTGGTCGCATTGAATACATGTATTTTATGCATACATACAAATGTATGTGTGGCTGTGTGTGTGTTTGTATGTTCGTGTGTATAAATATACATATATATATGTGTGTGGAATATATATATATATTGTTGGTTTTACATACACATACGTACACACAAACACAGATTTCTTACTGTGGTATTCCTATTCATGTATGTGTGTTTTATATGTACATGTGTTTGTATATATACACATACATACATATATACAGTAGGTGTGTGTGTACGTATGTATCTATATATTGTTTGTGTGTGCAAACGCGCCTGTACTGAAGAAAAGCGGTAAAACAAGGTTGCTCAGAAGAGAGAAACATAACATCAACTTACACTTCAGATCAGGTCCGATAACTGTGGCGATAATGTAAACGTCGAGAGGATAGTTCTGAAATTCCATAAATAAACGCAATTTAAAATTAGACAAGAGAATATTAGTATAATTTTGTTTCTAGTAGTTAGAGAATATACACTTACGGATCTCGCGTGTAGTAAAAACAAACGAAGAAATATATAAATAAAGGAATAAAATACGACACGTCTCGTATGATATATTTTCTCGGAAATTCCACGTGATGTCTCATCGATAATACTAGAAGAATAAGCAAGATTATTTTTTCTTGAGAGTTAAGCCTCCTAAAGAATCAAAACGAGGGGGAAAGTCTATGAAATGGGATGCTCCAGGTGATCTGATAAGGAAAAACGAATATCAAAATTTACTTGTCATGTACTCCGAAAGCCATAGATTAGAAAATACTTTATGTGAGATAATATGACGCAGATGCTCTTCCACCATCAGTTATCCTTAAAAGCAACTCGAGATATCTTTCAAATCTTTACTACAGCGCGATAAAAGAAATAAAGAGGAAATTTAGTTCTAGAGACCCGTCTTTTACGGTTGTTAATAGACGAAGAAAGGCAACCATGCTTGGGGGGAAAAAAAAAACACTAACAAGAAAATTGCTTATGTATGTACCATGTAAACTTGCAAGCACATGCTGTTCTTCACTTCTCCGAAGGCTTCATCGTCTAGTGAGTTCTTAATGCATGTGCCAAATCTTGCTTTATCACTTGAAAATTCTCTCTTTCTCGCTCTCTAGTTCAAAACGTAACGTTCATTTCCAATACATATGTGATTGTATTTCTTTTTATCTCTGTATACACGTTACTATGTTTATGTATAACACACACACACACACATACGTGAGTGTGTTTGTGTGTGTATGTATGTGTGTATAGATATATATATATATATATATATATATATATATATATACGTATGCATATATATGATATATATATATATATATATATATATATATATATGTACACACACACACATATATAATATGTATGTATGCATGTATGTATGTATGTGAGTGTGTGTGTGTGTGTGTATATATATATATGTATATATATATTGAAAATGTAAAAGCTCGTTTTTATATCCCACACCACTGAAGCGAAGATCAGAATGCATGATTTAGAAAGTTATTCCTTCTAATTCACTTGTTTTCATTCAGAATACTAAATATTTTCTTGCTTCCTTCATCTCATTAAGACTCCTGAATAAGGTCTTTATATTATGTATACTTTTTGTGGTTTATCATTATTAAAGAAAGATAATTTTTTTTGTCACTGTTGTTAATATTATTTCTTTATTGTCATTATTATAATTGTTGGCATTATTATTTTTCATATTATTTTTGTATTGTTATTATTATTGCTATTATTATTATTATGATTGTTGTTGTTGTGGTTATGTTTATCATCACCATTATCATTATCATCATATTTATTATCATTGATATTTTCATTATACTTTAATATTATTATTACTATTATCATTATCATTATTGTTGTTATTATTATTATCATCAATATTATCATTATTATTATCACCATTATCATTATTATCATTATTATCCTTATTATTATCTGACAGTTGTCGTATTCGTTATAGGACTGTTGCATGGTATCAAGTGGAAAAGAAATTGAAATATGCTGAATAGCTTTTTTTTCCTTTAATGTTGTGATTGAGAAAATACTTTTAAATCGACCTATTTGCATATTTATTTACTCAAAGAAATAAAGGTCATATTTGATATAGGCAATAATAATAACAATGCTTATCATTTTATATTCTTGGTAAAGTCCTTGCATGACAAGTACCAATAAATCATCGCGAAATATGTTCTTAGAAAAATGTATTAACCGGACTTCAGTTACCGTTGCGCAATGTTTCTTCTGTATATCAGCGGCATATCGACAGAATATTGATGATGGTTTACTCTGTCCGCTTGGTAATGTCAAAAGTGTATGTCATAATTTAAAGAAATACCTTTTATTAATACTTTCATTTGATATGTTTGTGTGTATGTGCTTATATGCATGTATCTGCGTTTGTGTGTGCAGTGTTTATGAAGAAGATATCGAAGAGCTTTATGCGTCGTCTCAAATTATATTCATGAGAGAACACCTAACCTAACCCTCTGGCGACCTATAAAAAAAAAAAAAAAAAAAAAAAAAAAAAAAAAGAATCGTACTGGCTACGATATAGGTGGTCTTTTTTTTATCATAGGCAAAGGTTTATCTGTTCAAACTTATTTTTGTTCAGCCTTATGTGAATATTTGTATTCAATAACACCATAAGTAAGAATGTGTTTAATTAAGATGACTGAGATATGTCTTTCAAGGCGTGCGTCACTGTGCCTTTAAAAATTCAGTTGTAATTTCCATTTCCTTATGGAATGTATATTAATGAGAGAGAGAGACAGACAGACACATACGCAGACAGAGACAGCAAGACAGACAGGTAGACAGAGATAGCGACATTTAGGCAGACAGGCAAGCAATCAGATACGGAGAGACAAGCAGATAGACTAAGAGAACAAGATCATGAAGCATTCTTGAGAGGCAAGATTCTTCGCTGAAGTCTGTCTGTTCGTGTACAGAAATATGACGGCCGATCCTCCTCCCGTCTACGATCTTTAAATTTATTTGGAAGTCTCAAAGAGAAGTATTCGCAGCGAAATTTAAACAGATGAATACCAGGATTTTCTCTGTGATTCTCGAACGCGCGCGCTCGCTGGTATTCATCTCAAATACACGAACCCTCGAGTCATGATAAACATGTCACGAGTTGATGAGGGAGATGGATTCGCATCTAAGTATCGTTGCTCACCTCAGTCATTTGTCAAAATAGTAATAAGATTCTCCTGAGGCGCAGTAAATGGCGAACATTCCTGCAGAATGATCTCTTCACGATGTCTGTCACCTTTTTGTCTGATTATCTGTGATCACATTTTGTTTAAATTTGTATATAGACGAATATATCTGTGTCTGTCTGATTATATATATACCTATGTATCTGTCTACCTATCTATTTATATATCCGTTTATCAATCTATCCCTCTCTCTTTCTCACTCCCCTCCCCCTCCCTTTTTCTCTCTCTTATTCACTTGTATTCCAAAAGAATAGGAAACAGAAACACAGAAAATCGAAACTGGACGCCCTTATTTATTTACGACACCCTTCTATAGCTGTAGTATGAGTACCCATCGAGCTCTCGTCCCTCGAAACGTGTTCCCGCACATCGGCCGAGACATCTTCAAGACCGCATATTCATGTAATCGTCAACGAGACTGACACAGTGATTGCTGTGTGACCGCCATGTACGTTCTGTTGTGGTCGGTACTTACTGTGTCCCCTTGGGTTACAGAAAAAAGAGCTAGGTGAAGAGAGAGGTTTGTGTGTGTTTGGAAATGAAGAGATAATCGTCAGGAGGAAAATGACTGCCGGACGGAGGAGGTGGAGAGTGCTTATTACTTGTCTGTTATCAAGGAAATTCATGAAGGGAGAAGGGAGAAAAGACCGTAAGCAAAATAAAATCTCAATATATGTGTGCGTGTGTCAAGGAGAGAGAGAGCGAGAGAGAAAGATAAAGAAAGACAGACAGAGAGAAATAGAGACAGACATAAATAAACGACTTATGACTCTAAGGCAAAATGTCTACGTAAGAAACACAAAATTCACACCTGCCACCCATTATCAGGTAATGCAAGTGAACAAAAAATCCTGATTGATTGACAACGTTCATGCGGAGCGT
>NC_061828.1:17634008-17639008 GCF_019202785.1 Penaeus chinensis | reverse complement strand
AAAATAACTGAGCATTACATTTTTTTTTACATTCCTCGAAAGTGTTTACTTTTAAAATCATAACTGCGTTATGTGATATATGTTTTTCAACCCTAATGTCACTACTGCAAGTCCTTGCAACCAAGAACTGTCTCTGCCACGAAGCCTGGCGCTGCCTCATTTTCTGCCTTGCAAAAACTGACGCGGCTGGTCCCGTGATGGTAGGGTGAAGAGATGGATCATGCGCCAATGCAGATTTCAGAGACAATCTGATTTTTGTCATTCGGATTTCAGGATTGTGTTAACGATGTTTAGACTACGGTATCAGAGACGGCATGATTGGCATCGCGCAAAATGCAGTACGTCTCTGGTATGAGGCCACAGCACCTCCGGCGCTGGAGAGGGAGTGTCTGTGCATGCTGGACACGAGGAGGTTGGTCATGGGCCTAATCAGGGGTTGCCGTTCTGTTCTCCGATCTGATTGCGTCGTGGCTAATGATTCCCCAGTGTGCAGAGGACTGGTAACAAGTTACTTAACTTATTACATGCACACCAAACTAGACATGCCATTACATACCTGCTTATGGCATAAACCAATTTCGAATTTCAATGAATGAAGACCACGTAGAAGGTATCATTTAATTCGGTTTGTAACGTAGACACCTTTTTCACACTACAATTATTGTTTATAAGGACACTGAGAAATAAAAGATAATAATGATATAACCATTATTATCAACTAGAGGTCGACACTCGATGCTGATAACAATATTCTTTGTCGATAAGATTCGTTTTTTTTTTCCGGGGGAGCAAGTCAAGTTTCCCCTTTTTTCTGATCATGACTTGACAAAAATTGGCCTCGACTACTTAATACAAGCTAACAGCATATGTATAAACGCAGCTTGGGCATCCATGTATGTACATACTCATATTCATAGATGTATACTACTTATTTGCACATATATACGTGAACACATGTACTCAGACATGTGAGTGTTTACGTACTTGTGAGTATGCGTCTGTCTCCGTTCGCGTGTGCGCAGGCATGAGCATGAGACATAGACACGTGTGTAACACGATGAAAAGAAACAGCCACAATATTAAGAAAAATGCTAGACCGTAACATTTCAAGTCATACTTTACTTCAGATGGCTAATTCGAAATACGGAGTCGAAATGTGTGTCCCTTTGAATCTCTGGGTGACTTTAAAAGTTGACCATCTGGAGGGCTTTGAATATGCAAAGATCTTAATAAAAATAACAAACCTATAGAATAAGGCAAGCGCCTTTATCCCTTAAAAGTGACTGCATTTGACCATTTTCTGAAACTAACACTCTTAATGCTCTCCGGTATTTTTTCACGCGCCACGCAAAAAAAAAAAAAAAATGTATAAATAAGTAATTAGCATAATAAAACTGGAAAGAAGCAAGTGTAAAATATATAATAATAATAATGATAATGATAATAAAATAAGATTAGAATCACAAAGACTTGTCCCATTCACCATTGTAACATAAAAGAAAAAAAAAAAAACTGTGGAATTCTGATCACTCTGATATACAAAAGCTATCGATTTACACAAGCACTCACAGCAGCATGAAGTCAGCATATAGAACAAGCGATAAGATACATCACTATTGCAATCTGATTATTTTGCAATTATATCTTTATCTTGCAAATGCTTATCACTTACATTACTCTTCCAGTTTCATCTTCTTAATTCACAAACACCCGCGTGATTCCCTTCGGTCCACAAAAGTATCGCCGTGCCACATTGGTCTTTAATAACTTGATTTGGGATGCTTAATTCTGGCATTAAATCCGACGTGCGTCTAATGCAAGTCGTCCATCATTCCAAACACAAGGCTTTCGTCTAATCTAACGACATAATGACTAAACAGTAAGTAAAAGCAAAATCGATTAAACGAGTAAATATATAAATAGACTGAAAGGTAAAGCTGCAAAAAACACAGACAGTATAGATAATGATCAGATCAGTATTCATAGAATGTTTTTATTGGTCGAACGCTTAATCGATAGCCTCAGCCTTTCACGATTTATTTAACATTAAAGGATCCCTGATGCATTCCAGCTGAAGATAACCCTGCTATAAAGTTATGACAGAGGTAGCATTTGTCTCTTTATAATCTCGAAGTTGATATTACTTCACGTCATTCAAAAGGAATAAATTTAATGCAGCTTTGTTTACCCGCAATTCATGGTCAATGATAAAGATCGGATTTTTTGCATGTGTTGTCTTTATTTTTCTTCTAATGTCCTAATACGTTGTCTGTTTTACTGATATAGATCCTCCTTTTAAGATGAGTAAAAGAAACTGCTTACTGAATTAATAAAAAGAGAATAATGTAATTCTTTTTCGATGCAAAGTTGTCATGACTCATCTATGATATATTTACTTGGGCAGACATTGTTTATTATGATCAAATAAACAATGTGCTAAATGACAATTATAAGAAATGTGATTAGAATAACGATGGTAATGTTGTTTTTTATCATTATGCTAGGGTATTATTACAGATTAACATAATCATGCAAGACAAGAAAATAATAGTTCCAGCCTCGAATGTTACTTATTCAAAAAAGAAGAAAAAAAAAGTAAAAGCATCAGGGGCCATCTTCGGGATATTGTGCCCGACGCTCAAGAAAATGCATTTTACGTTAATTTCTCTCTCTCTCTCTCTCTCTCTCTCTCTTATATATATATATATATATATATATATATATCTTCTCTCTCTCTCTCTCTCTCTCTCTCTCTCTCTCTCTCTCTCTCTCTCTCTCTCTCTCTCTCTCTCTCTCTCTCTCTCTCTCTCTCTCTCTCTCTCTCTCTCTCCCTCTCCAAGTCTCATGCTTTCCGCACACGGAAACACACTCCTTCACCCCCACCCTCCCTCCCTCTCTTTCCTATCTCTCCTTGCCCGTACTCCCTTCCCTCTATCTTACTTTCTCATCCTTCTCTCCTTTTCCTTCTCTCATGCTCTTTCCTTTGCCTCTCTTTCCACCTTGCTTTCTGTATTCTAACTCCCAACATATATACACACATATATATACGTATATATATATATATATATATATATATATATATATATATATTGTGTGTGTGTGTGTGTGTGTGTGTGTGTGTGTGTGTGTGTGTGTGTGTGTGTGTGTGTGTGTGCTGTCATATGGAAGTGGTTACAGTGATTTGGCTGATAGCTTACCGAATATTTCAAACGTAACCGACCGCTACTGGATGTTTTATAATTTAACTAAGGTAATAATGTTCAGAACATGATTCTGAGTAGGTGTACCAGTTGCGCGTAGTCATTCTAAAGATGAATGATTACAGTTAATAAGGATGATTGTTATAACTCTGAATACAAGCCTTAAGTTTCAACTTGATAATAGCACAATAAAACGTGTCCAAATGATGTTCGAACATCGTGTTGCAAGTTGATGGGATGGGAATATCATTTTGCAATTACAGTAATGGCACTGGTTGTATCGATGCTGGTTAGGGTGGTGTTATTTACTGCCATGATTATGATGTAAAATTCGAATTTCGTGTGATTTTTTAATTTAATTGCAATACCATGTTTTCGATACATAATTCTTGTATGAAATCTGCTTGCACGATTAACCTCTTATTTACACTTGCTTCTTTCAAGTTTTATTATGCTAATTACTAATTTATATATTTTTCATATAGTTACAAACTATAGGAAGTCGGGTTTACCGGTAGTTCGTTACAATAATGGTAATATTAGAGATGGTATAGACTGTTACTAGTTTGTGTGATATATATACTAGTAACAGTATTTATTTTACAGACACAAGAAAAAATCTTATATTTAAGAGAATTTACTGTTTACTGTTTCAGCTTTATTCATATGTTACCAATGCTTTAACCACTTTAGCTTTTTTTCAAAACCATGGGCAACCACCAACTCATTAGGCCTAGCCCATATTTTTTTACCATCTATTCTAATAGGTTAATGTTCAATAAAAGTAATTTTCTAACGGACACTGCTTAGTAAAAGAATAGCGTCATAAAGTAATTTTGGAACGGACACTGCTTAGTAAAAGAATAGCGTCATAAAGTAATTTTGGAACGGACACTGCTTAGTAAAAGAATAGCGTCATAAAGTAATACAATTATTAGTTATGTGCAGGTGCATAATCAGATGATGCAAAGAGAGGATAACACTCGACTAAGCTCATGTAAATCGGTGGATGGATGCGCTTGTAAAAATCAAACCATGGCTTCCATTCAGCATATGTATGAACAAGGTCTAACAGTCATAGAGACAACTTCCACATACAAATAAGAATGCCGAGTTAAACAGGAGGGAGGGACAGAGAGAGAGAGAGATAGAGAGACAGAGAGAGAGAGAGAGAGAGAGAGAGGTAGACTGACAGACAAATAGAGGACTAAAACGCCAAAAAGTCATATATACTTTACTACTAAAAATGGCCACAAATTCCCACGCACGTCCAAGTTCCTCTGATTTCTGACAAGATACGACAAACAAAAACGCAGCGTATTCCTTACCGTTCATCTTTTTTGCCCCGCCCACTGCCCTTCCTCTCCCCCCTTCTTTCCCGAAGCCACGACCAGACGATGAATGGTGCTGAACGTACGTCGAAATTTAAATCACCATTGGAAAGATATATTGGGATATTTGTGTGTATGTAAGTAATATTTTTCCTTTCACCCGAACCCCTAACCCTAAAGGTAATCGTTACCTTCTCCGAAAGTAAAATTACGCAGGGGTAATTTACTCCTATTTGGGAAACGCAGGTACCGACCGAAAATCTTTGACTTGTATAAATATCGTTTATTTTTTCATTCCTATTTTGCATTACTGAATGAGCCGAAGCAATATGAAAATATCAATTAACACTAAAATGTTTATTTTTAAGTATTTTATCTATTTTTCCGATAACGTGATTTTCTGTTTGATTCTATTACTGTTTCGTCGCCTGGAATAAATACAGGTCAACTTAGCTGTTATAAAAGTTAA
>NC_061828.1:17614008-17616508 GCF_019202785.1 Penaeus chinensis | reverse complement strand
TACTGTATTTATTTATTTTCTTTCACTTTTTATACAATTTGTTTCGGACAGCTATTTCAACGCCTTTTTGTTGTTATTTTTTCGTTTTGAATATTGTGTTATTATGTGAAGACAACTGCGAAAACAGACACGCATTTTCTTCAGATATTATGAGCAGCAATGAAAAGGCAGAATTATGATAATAATGATGGTAATGGTATTGATACTATAGGTAAAAGGATAAAGATTATGATGATGATAATGATAATCATCTTGATAATAATAATTAAATAACAGTTATTCTACTCATGCCAAGAACAAAATTGATAATGATATGCAAATGATATTCAGCCTAACTAAAACAGCCATGTCTTTTTTTGTATCACAACCAGGTTACCCTTCGGTTCACTATAATAAAAAGCCAAAGCGTTCATGATCCACCATCGTGTTGATGAGGTTACAGATCGTAAAACTGAGCTTCTCTGCTAGTGCTAAGCAATAGCCGATTATGAGCCTGATGTTGAGTAGTCTGCCTGGTGTCCCTGTGCATTTTGCTACCTTCTATATCTACACGTGAGAGAAGTACCACAACCTCTTTCTGTTTGTCTGTCTTTCTGCCTTATTATTATCACTGTCTCCCTTTGGGTGTCGGTCTCTCATTATCCCCGTCTTCATTCTCTCTCTCCATTTATCTGCCTCTATCCCACTACCTAACTCTCTCTCTTTATGCATACATTTGTGTGTATTTGTGTGTGCGTGCGTGCATGTGCTCGTGCGGGTGCGTGCTTGTACGTGTAGAGTTCGTAGAATTCCGATGAACAAGGGCTTTTCTCAACCTGTATCATAACACTTGCTCCAGTGAGAGGAAGCACTTCAGAGGATGATCCCCTCGATGCTTTACCACGTCAAGGTCGTACCCAGCTTCGTGCAGGTCCCTAGAGCGCATATTTTAGGCCCCGTTACGTCATTGGTCCGGGGGATTTGATCATAAGTGATTCTGGCCAATCACGACCGGCCAGGAAGAGCCACCTAGTGCGATGAAAGTGTCCACTGTCGTTAATTGGCCGAAGTCTTGCGCAGCTCGAGTAGGAAAGATAATTATCATTATCTGAATTATGTTTGTTTGTTTATAGCTGCTGATCATCAGGCATGTTGAAAAAAAGGGCGTATCCCATACTCGACGATATATATTTTTTTAAATTCTTAGTTAATTAACTGATTTCTTTACATTTTCATTCATCTATCTATCCATCGAATTTATTTAATCTACCTAATTTATCTATTTATTTATCTGTTTCCATTTACAAGCAATCCTTGAGAGGTTTCAACATGGGACTACGTAGCAAGAATTAAAACGTGTCATTATTTTAACCTTTTATATTCCCTATATCCTAATTGAAGTTCAGAATTAAGATTTTTTTTTAAATATAGAAAACACTTAAATAAAGGGGAAAACGCCCATCTTGAGTTTGTCTAGGTAGCCTGCATCTAAACCACTCGGAGGCAAAAGAACAGCAGGTACTATAGGCGGCAGGACCACATAGAGTGAAGCGATTACATTTAACATTCAGCCACCACTCCCTTTTCGCTTTCTCTGTTTGGTAATATAGTGTAGAAGTCATCATAGCAACGTCCTTGCTAGTCTTGAAGGATAACGCTTTTGTTGAGATTGCCGCTTCTTTACAATGGAGTGTATACTGGAAAAGGTTTGGAAACTCTGTACTAATTGTTGCCTGTGATATTTTGAATTGAAATGTACTTGCCAATTTTTTTATTGTGTTTTTTTTTTCTACCGTACTGTTTATATTCTTTTTGGTAAGGAAATGTGTTTGTTATTATTCACTCGGTTTGATAAAATTAAGTGCAACTATCTTTGAATATCGAATGATATAGCAAAAGACAAGACTTCAGGTAATATATATATATATGTGTGTGTGCGTGTGTGTGTGTGTGTGTGTGTGTGTGTGTCTATGTATGTATGTATGTAAGTATATATGATTATTTTTTTTCGAAGAACAGGATTATATTGTCTGATTTTTTTTTTTCTTTGTTGATCCATGAATATATTTCTAGTCTTGCCGTATGCGACTTTTGAACGTAAAAAATCTACGTGTTGAGCCACCCTGATTTTAGATGTTTCAGACCAACTAGCATGAGGTACGGAGAGCTATGTAACAATTTCATATCATCTGATGTCATAGAAGATATACTTGTATCCTAATTTTGGAATGTAGTATCACGTGGCTGCATATCAAAAGTAGCAATGCCTTTCCACGCTAAAGTCATACTCCAGCGTGGTAGATGAGTAGATGAAGGACTGTGTAATTGTTCTTTTCCTTTAACTGATATAGTACATATCGTAATAATGTAATAGTCTAAAATTCAAATGTAATATCATTATGTAATGCTATGACTATGCCTCAAATGAACCACAGCTTGCCCACGCTTGTGCAGTTAGCCAGGGTATTAAATAAAGGACTAAACTAAAACAAAAAAAAAAAAAAAAAAAAAATATGAACCT
>NC_061828.1:17559008-17571508 GCF_019202785.1 Penaeus chinensis | reverse complement strand
TTTGGTTGCTCTGTACATTACTGGCAAAGTTTCACCAATGAAACTGAATCTATTCTTCAAAAAAAATGCACTAGATTTACATTAGGGTCGTTATCTGTACTTGTCTTTCAGCAGAGGCTAACAATTTTTTTGGCAAGATGGAGCATGAACTGATTATAAATTGCTTTAATGACTCAGGTCCCTGACTTTAACAATGATTTTCTGGTTATTGATGATGGTGATGACTGTCTAGGCTATAATGAGGATTAAAACATATTGCTTATGACTCTGTTGTTTTCCTGTTTCTTGTTATGAAAGAATAGACTGCATAATGCTATTCATTATTGTTGATGTGTAAATAAGATGCAGGAATTTATTTCTGAATTGCCAGACTTTATCAGTTATACAGAATTGTTTTATATTTCATGCCCTTGCTCAGTGTACTCCCTCTAGACTACCATTGTTGGGCCAAAACTTGTTTATCAAAACAGTTTTTATGGTTGTCTGTAATGGGTTGATATACAGTATGTTTTAATCATATTTTTTTTAAGATTAATGATTTGCCAATAAAAGTGGTCACCAACATTAACCCCCGGTCCTTTTCTTTTGCTGTTATTAGAATCTAGCAGATAGGCTACAGGAAATGTGTTAATACAAGAGTGGGTTCAAGTATACAAATAGACCACACTGACTAGGGAGAAACGACAGTTAAAAGGGTGCAGCTTCTAGGCTGGGTGCATGTGAACATTTGTGTGTGGTGACAAGATTCTATGCTTCCCCTTTGCAATGCTCTTTTTATGCATAAGCATTTTATTAGTTTTGTGTTTGTGTATGTGTTTTGTGCATGCGTGCATGCATGTGTGTAAAAGTATTAAAACCTACTCCATTGTTCACAGTAGCCTGGAATAGGATGCAAGTTCATGTCACCACAGTCTATAGCCAGATTTTCCCAAGTTCCTGTCACCCACCCATCAACCCAAATTTTTTCATAACATGATGGTTTTCGTCATCTAAATTGTATTTGTTTTTCCTTTTATAGGTCAACACCATGAGAGAAGTTTTAGGACCCCTTTTGGGGCTGTTATGCTTCCTTCTGACTGGCACCACAGTGAAGTGTCAAAGTAAAGTCAAGCCTGTAACAACTCATCTTTCTGCCAAATGGAGTCACACACCTCTGTTATTGGAGACTGCAGAGTATATGAGAGAAGAGAGCATTGCTACCTTCTGGGAGTTTGTGGAAGCTGTTTCACAAAAAGATTTTACTCTTTTTACTAAAGGTAAGCAGAAGAACAGTTCAATTGCATGATTTCTTGTAGTAGATTTGAATGCATAATTTGAATATCTAATCACTTTTCAATTACATGTTGATGGGATTTAAAATAATTACTTAATTTCTATTTCAGGAAGTGATAAAGCAGTATATAATGAGATCCTTAGAACTGCTGGTCATTTTTTGTCACCGTCACAAGTCAGCATTCTGAAGCTTAGCCTGTCCATGAGAGTGTACTCACCAAAGATTGAAATGTTTTGTCAGATTGCTCTAGACAGAAATCTCCCAACTGGAGAGGACTGTATTGCTGTATTTGATGTTAATGGAGAGCTTGCATGTAATATTGAGGCAATGAAAAAATTAGTGGAAGTAGGTTCAGGCACTAAACCTGTGTCTTATGATGTGGACCATCATTATCCTGGAGGAGAGAATGCTAAGGTAATTGCATTAACTTTTTTATATCTGCCATTGATATATGATGTTTATACTACCCAAAAAAAATTCAGCCACTCAACACAATGTATATATTAATGATAACCCATATTTTAGATTGGAGTCACCCTATATGCTGAACTAGGGACTAAAGAATTCCGAGCACATCATTTAGCACTGAAGGAACTTGCTGGATTGGGCAAAATTGATTATGTTCTTCGACCATATATAAAGGTAAGAAAAAATAATATTCTCTGTCTCTCTTCTTTAGTCATTCTCTATTTTTTTCTTTCTTTTTCTTTTTTTCTATTCTTTCCTGTCCTTGTCCCTCTCTCTCCTTCCCCAATATATTTGTTCTCTCTAAAACAGCCTTTTTTGATATAGGTTTATAAAAAAAATGTGATAAAGATTTGAGGTTGGTTAACAGAACCAATATGTATAAGGGCCTCTTTAGTAGTGCAATCAAAGTCCTTATGTGTTAGATTTTCTTCACCACATACAGGATCTGTTAGCTCCCCAGCAATGGGTTGGCGGTATGACATCCTGGCTTCTGCCCCGCCTCTCCAGTCCTTGTCTAATCCCTTTGATAAGTGACAGATTTCTTTAAATAGAAATGGTTATGATACATTAGGAATAGAGATAATAAGGGCAAGCCATGATCACACTATAAGCAATCATTTTATCAAAGGTTTTTGGTTCTTTTCCTAGACCAACTGAAATACACTCCTTATATATTTCAAGCCGCACATAATATATATATTAAAATTGTTTTGTTCCCCCCCCCCCCCCCTCATAAAGACCACAGGAAGCTGCTAGTGATAAGAAAAAATAAATAACAGTAAAAAAAAATATTGATAATGCTAAAGCATTCTGGTGCATTTATAATACAACACCTCTCTCTCTCTCTCACTCTCTCTCTCTCTCTCTTTCTCTCTCTCTCTCTCTCTCTGTATGTGCGTGCGCGCGCACACACGCACACACGCACACACGCACACACGCACACACGCGCATGTGTTAGAGCCTTAGTCATATTAAAAACCTACCCACCTGTTATCCATAGGAATGTTCCTATCTTGTAGATTACATTTGTTCATGTCATACTTAGGTTATTTCTATTGATTTACCAACAAAACTCCTATCTTGAAGATTGTCTGAAATTAATAATAATTAAAAATAAATGTTTACAATGTGTTACGTGGCTGCTGCTGAATTAAGAGGCAAGTGTTAAGAACAAGGAAAAGAGAATGGGATTTTTTTTTTTTTTTTTTTTTTTTTTTCTATATCTTGAATACATACTTTCACAATTATTTTGATATGACAATCAAGTGGAATAACTACTCTTATCTGCATTTAACCAATAATATTAAATGTTCAAAATGATAATATAATAATCATTAGGTTTGTAATCGATTTTAAAGCCCAGTGTATATGAACTGCATGAAGTGATCTACATGTAGTTCTCTCCAGTTACCCCCCACCCTCTCTCTCTCTCTCTCTCTCTCTCTCTCTCTCTCTCTCTCTCTCTCTCTCTCTCTCTCTCTCTCTCTCTCTCTCTCTCTCTCTCCCTCCCTCCCTCCCTCCCTCCCTCCCTCCCTCCCTCCCTCCCTCCCTCCCTCTCTCTCTCTCTCTCTCCCTCCATCTCTCTCCCTCCATCTCTCTCCCTCCATCTCTCTCCCTCCCTCTCTCTCTCTCTCTCTCTCTCTCTCTCTCTCTCTCTCTCTCTCTCTCTCTCTCTCTCTCTCTCTCTCTCTCTCTCTCTCTCTCTCTCTCTCGCTCTCTCTCTCTCTCTCCCTCCCTCTCTCTCCCTCCCTCTCTCTCTCCCTCTCTCTCTTTCTCTCTCTCTCTCTTTCTTTCTCTCTCTCTCTCTCTCTCTCTCTCTCTCTCTCTCTCTCTCTCTCTCTCTCTCTCTCTCTCTCTCTCTCTCCCTCCCTCCCTCCCTCCCTCCCTCCCTCCCTCCCTCCCTCCCTCCCTCCCTCCCTCCCTCCCTCTCCCTCTCTCTCTGTGACTACCTTTACTGGTAGTCTTTATCAATAATTTTTCCATAATCTTGTGCCTGGCAGTGCACTCACCAACCAATCAGAGCCTTTAAAAACAATGATGCTTGTTTGGTAGTACTAAGAAAAGTATGTTTTAAGCTTCCCATATTTTACTAAAAAGGCCTTAACTTTTTAGGAAAGTACTAAAAAGAAGGTCCGATTAAGTGGATATGGTGTGGAGCTTGCCATCAAGAGCACTGAATACAAAGCACAAGATGACACCAAAGTGCAAGATGACGGAGGCCGACAGGAGGAAGATGATGAACAGGAGGTGGAGATTGAGGGTTTTCTCTTCTCTAAACTTGAGTGAGTTTCGAAAGTTTGTGAAAGGGACATTTATTAACAGTGTTTTATTTTTTGTAAGGTTTGTTTACTGACCAAATTTAATTATTTGTTGTGTAATAGATTTTCATTTACTCATGTAACTGTAAAATTGGTAATTTTGTTTAAATGTTTTTCTTGTCATTTCTATTAATTTTTCAGAAGCATAAAGTCACTCCAAAACTGTAAATATTTTCCATTAAAGAAAACTGTCAACAATAAATTCAGCTCTTGACACACACGTCTACTTTCTAACCTCAAATCTGCTTTTACCTAAGGTCACTTCACCCAGAGAAAATGAATGAACTAGAACAGCTTCGTAATCACTTGGTGGATTCCCGGCACGAAATGGCACCCATGAAGGTTTGGCAGTTGCAACACCTGAGTATGCAAGCTGCTCAGCGAATTATGACAACACCGAAGGAAGAGCAGTTGAGCGTCTTTGTGCACACGGCTCAGAATTTCCCTATGCTGGCACGGTCTTTAGTGAGAACAAAGGTATGTGTATTTCATAGCAGAAGAGTTAACCCAATTGGCATGGATGGCAAGAATACATGCCATGCCCACTGTAATATAAGTTTATTTATTGTATTTACACATAGATGGCTCTATAAGTGCTTAATCACCAAAGAGTCAGTTATTAGTCCTACTTATCTCACCTGTTTACCCTTTTCCTTGACTTTTGAAAAGGGTCTTTTGTATTATTTCATTGTCTGAAATGTTACCAAGAGTTTAATAACAATTTAATAATCAGAATGTCAATAACAATAACATCAGTATCAATATCAATTACATTGAAAAGAAATACACATTTTCCCGCCAATTCAAGGAATGGGAAAATCAGGATTGGTCACCAGGGCCTTTTGATAGACTCCTTGCCAGCTGAGCACTTGTGGAGCGATCTGTAAATAACAAATTTCACAAAAAAATACGGGGGACAAAATATAAATCTGTGGTGGTTGGGTTAAGATTGAGTGAGAGTGGGAGTGGGAGTGGGAGTGGGAGTGGGAGTGGGAGTGGGAGAGGGAGAGGGAGAGGGAGAGGGAGAGGGAGAGGGAGAGGGAGAGAGAGAGGGAGAGGGAGAGGGAGAGGGAGTGAGTGAGTGAGTGAGTGAGTGAGTGAGTGAGTGAGTGAGTGAGTGAGTGAGTGAGTGAGTGAGTGAGTGAGTGAGTGAGTGAGTGAGTGAGTGAGTGAGAGAGAGAGAGAGAGAGAGAGAGAGAGAGAGAGAGAGAGAGAGAGAGAGAGAGAGAGGAGAGAGAGGGAGAGAGAGGGAGAGAGAGGGAGAGGGAGAGAGAGAGAGAGAGAGAGAGAGAGAGAGAGAGAGAGAGAGAGAGAGAGAGAGAGAGAGAGAGAGAGAGAGAGTGAGAGAGTGAGAGTGAGAGAGTGAGAGAGTGAGAGAGTGAGAGAGAGAGAGAGAGAGAGAGAGAGAGAGAGAGAGAGAGAGAGAGAGAGAGAGAGAGTGAGTGAGTGAGTGAGTGAGTGAGTGAGAGAGAGGGAAAGGAAAAAAAGATAGAGAGAGCGAGAAGCGGGGGAGGAGAGAGAGAGAGAGAGAGAGAGAGAGAGAGAGAGAGAGAGAGAGAGAGAGAGAGAGAGAGAGAGAGAGAGAGAGAGAGAGAGAGAGAGAGAGAGAGAGAGAGAGAGAGTCTGTGTCTATCTGTGTCAGTAATGGTATTTTAATTGTTTATATGGGATAGAATGCATGTATTCACATTATTCCCCTTACCTCATCTCAGGTTGATGACAAGATGAAAAGAGAGATCTTGAAAAACCAGAATCAGCTGAGTTCACAAATGGATGTCAACCCCTCTGATGCTGCTCTCTTTATTAATGGGATGTATTTTGATATGGATTTCACCGACATCTACACACTTCTTGACCACATCCGCACAGAAGACCGGGTTATGGGGGGTCTTTATAAACTGGGTAAGTTTGCTTTGTGCTACTTTTACTCTCTATTTGTATGCCCTATTTTGACAATTTATATTTTCACTTCATTCAGTTTTTTTATATATTATCAAGATGTTTGTCTTTGTCATGGTTGTCCCCTTGACTTTTCATTCATGTTTCTTTTTATCCTGGATTTTTATTATACATTAATAAACAATGAAGTTGGATCCTTTGAAGTAATGGAGGCATGTCTAAAAAAAAAAATTGGATACAAGGAATTATAGGAATTTTACAATATATCTTATACACTGAATAGTAGCTGGTTTCACTAGTTTTCCACTGTTTTAATGTCTTTCTTTAATGAAATGTTTGTTTTCAACAGGTGTTCCGGGAGATTCACTTAGTACACTGTTAAACATTGATCTTAGTGAAAGTAAGCAAGATTACGGTATTGACATCCGTGATACTGCTATTGTTTGGATGAATGACATTGAGAATGATAGAGCTTATAGCAAGTGGTCATCATCAGTTGGAGAACTGTTGAGGCCAACATATCCTGGCATGTTACGCAGTATCAGGAAGAATTTCCATAACTTAGTAAGTAAACTTTTTTATTTAGATTACATCTATGCAGCTTTTTTATAAGATGTTGATATATGTTAATGATCATTAATGATAATGAGGCATTCTAAGATATAATTAAACTCTTGCAGGTTATTGTTGCGGAACCAGAGAAGGCAACAACAGCTGACCTCATAAGACTGGTTGAAGGTTTCCTAACTCACAATGCTCCTGTCCGCATTGGTGTAGTCATGTCTGTTAACTCTGACCAAACTCTAAGGGGTTATGATGATGCTGGAGTGGCCATGCTGTGTGCCTTCAATTATGTGGCTCAAAACTTAGAAGGCCGTGAGGATGCAAACTACAAAGCACTTCAGTTCTTGGTTGATGTAAGGACTTTTAGCATTTATATTGGTTTCGATGTTTTTCAATTATGTGTTTGCATTATGTACCATTTTAGCTGTTTGAATGTTCTCATTTTGTTGATACTCACACATTCTGATTATTTAAGATAACCAAGATTGTTTATATTGACAGGTGTACTCGAATGTCCAAGGTGACATAACGGTAGATGATGTAACATCCCATTTCAAGAGCAAGTACCGAAGTGTCGATCTTGAAGATGTGTTTGGAGAGGATTCAGATTATGATGTTGGCCGTATGCTAGCTCAAGAGTTTGTTGAGAAAGCTGGTATCACAAGTCTGCCTCAGGTAGTGTTTTACAATTTTTACAAAATCTGAAATAATGTAGATGTTTTTGACTAAAAGATTATGCTCACATAATTTGAATTACAAATACAAGACCTTTTTATGATAACAAATCTTTCATTCAGTTGTACATATATCTCTATACAAGGAATATTACTTATGGAAGAGAGTGAACTGAGTAAAACACATTGTTAAAATATTCTTTGTTATTATCAGGCTTTGATGAATGGTGTTCCTCTACCTGAGAAACATTTGAATGCAGATGAATTTGAAGAAGTTGTATTGATGGATGTTATGAGGACAACACAGACTTTGCAGCGAGCAGTTTATAAAGGACAACTGGAAGATAAACATGATGTTGTGGACTGGCTGATGAGTCTGCCAAACGTCATGCCAAGGTGAGCACATCACTTAAGTTGGTCTGTATATTATTTTAACTGTTAACCTATTGGATCTAGTTGCTTCAAGGCAATCAGTGTTTTTAGCTTTTTTGCCAGATTCCATATTATCTCTCAAGGTAATCCATAACTAAGTGCAAGAATGATAACTATAAGTAATATATATTTTTTTTTTTCCTTTTTTTTTCTTTTCTTTTTTTCTTTCTTTCTAATGTTCAATTTTCTGAAATACAACCTGCACCACCAGTCACGGTGGCAAACACTAGGATGCTGAGCATGAAATGGTGTCATTCCTTGAACTGGCGCTCTTCCAATCATCCAGTCATGGCTCACGGACACACTACATTCCACACTCACTATCAATGGAAATAATGCAAAGTCCCTTTCTAAATGCCATTTAAGTCTAATCACCTTCCAAGAGGTTTGTGCACTCAAGGCGACTCTTTCCCGTCTATCCGGCCTTCAGCCCATATGCTCATGATGCAAGTACGTGTCTCCCTGGCCCACAGTCAGATTTCCCATGATGGCATGTTTATGTCATCTGCCCCACAAGCCAAATTTTTTCATGGCATGATGGTCACATCATCTGGAGCATAGAGGTTAACAACTGGTTTTGTTGTAACTGCTAACTGGTTAACATATCATTTTATATTTCAGGCTGAATGAAAGAATCCTAAGTACAAAGAACTCTAAATTTATTGACCTAACTGGTTCATCTGGAGAGACACTTAGTAGTGTGTCTGTAGAGTCTTTTGCAACACAAAATGCACCAGAGATGACAGCAACTCTGTCCAACTCTTGCCGATACATCACCACGAAGAATGACCAAACCTTGCGACCTTTGACTGTGTGGATTGTCGGAGATTTTGACACATATGAGGGTCGAGCAATACTTCTAGAAGGTGTAAAGTACTTGGTATGTATACATATATCTCTTTGGCTTTTACATAGAGGTTAGGTACTCCATTATTTTCATCAGTGAATACTATTTTCAAACAGTCAAAAATGAAAGATGAGGAAAATATCTATTTATGATGAGTTATACCAATGATATAACCTTTTCTGTTTCAGCGGGAGAGCAACAGCATCCGTATTTGTGCAATACACAATACAGATCTCTCTAGTGAAAGTCCTAAATTATTTAGCCGAGCAGTAGAAGTAGCACAAACGACTCTGGCTCCAGCTGTTGCAAGGCAGTTCTTGGCAAAGGTTCTTGAGAAAGATAATGCCAAGAAGATCATTGCTGGAACAAAGAAGTGGAAAGACTTTGAAATTGCTGTAAGTGATCTTTACACTTTTTTGTATGACCATTTTGATGTATTTTTATCAGCATACATACATACATACATTCATGAATAAGTAGATGATGAGTGTATGGTATTCTAGATTTGTTTAAAGTTAAAGATTTTTCTTTTATGAAAGTTAAGTGAGCATTTATTCTGTAAGAATTACCTAAAATAATATTGCAGTGAGGTTCTACATCAAAAGATATGTAAACCAGATCCACTGAAGTCATAGTTTCTAATTGTTTTATCTGAAAATGATACTGTTTTGCCTGAGTTAACAAACCATAGAAATAAATCCTGCTACATGCAGTATTACCATGCATATCTCATAGTTTGATATTGATTAGTTGAAAAGGTTTTGTATCCACTTTGGTCCAGTGAATAAGGGTTAAGATGTACTGTATTATGACATGAGAGTGTTATGATAGATTACAATGTCTCCCATCAGAATGAGAAATAGTGACAATCATTTTGCTGTGATAATTGATGTTAATATGCTCCTAGAAGACTAAACACATGAAAAAGAAAAGTAAAATTCAGGAAGCATGACCCTATCACTGAGTTTTTTTTTTGTATTTTGTGTCATGTTTAAGATATTTCATTTTCATTTTTGCAGGGTTTAGATATTGAAGCCTTCACATCACGCATGGATTCATTCAAGGATGCAGTATTTAAGGCTCACTCAGTATTTTGCAAAAAGGTTAGTACAACCAGTTTTATGTTCCTTTTGCTATATATATATATATATATATATATATATATATATATATATATATATATATATATATAATTTTTTTTTTTTTTTTTTTTTTTTTTTTTTTTTTTTTTTTTTTTTTTTTATAATCTAAGATGTTTTCCTCTTATGTATATATTATTTCTTTAAATATATTCAATATTGATTCAAGGGATGGAATAATGTCACATGGCCAGTCAATTTTAATTATCAAGGTTGTAAAAATTTCTTTAACTATTACAGGTATTGGCTCTTTCACCTGGACAAAGGACTGTTGTTGCCAATGGTAGACATCTAGGAACATTCAAGACAACAGAAAAGTTTGTTATGGAAGATTTTGGCCTTCTAGAGAAATATGTTCATTCCACGTTCGGAGAGAAGCTTACAGAAGTGTTGGTTGGTGAAGGTGAGGCAAGACTGATAGTTTCTCAATAGAAAATTTTCCTTATCTTCAAAGACAGCCAAAAAAAAAGTTTTAAAGTTTTGTCAATTTCCACCTATAATAGCAAAATGACTTTACAAGTCTGGTAGTATATTATGAAAATTTCTTTGCCAAATAGGATCATGAAATAGAGTTTGGAGAATACCATTTTTTTATACATACTTGTGTAATTGTGTACTTGGGACAAGTCTTCTTACATTGAAGTAAATTATTTTTTAAGGGTATTATATTACTAATTATATATGTATTTATTTTAATAGATCCGCCTGCGAATGGTGATATCAGCGACTTGACAATGAAGGTGGCTGGTGTGCTTCAGACCAAGCCTCAGTCCAAGGGCCGCACAACTGTCAACCTTCGCTCTGACCAATATTCTGTTGTTAAAATTCCTGCCAGAAACCCTAACATGCCCGTGTTTGATATTGTTGCGATATGTGATCCAGTGTCAAGTGCTGCACAGAAGATTGGTCCAATCCTGATGGTACTCCAGGAAATTGTGAATGCTGAAATTCGTGTTGTCCTGAATGCAAGGGAGAAGCATTCCGAAATGCCACTTCGGAGGTAATTTTACATTATGGTTTAATGGTACAGAGCCTTTTCAGTTTCAGATTTCCCTTGCTGTAAAGAGAGAAAAAAAATATATATATATAAATTTCATTAAAAAAAAAAACTATTTTAACTAAAAAATGGTACATTTTGTGCACTCTCAAAAATTCATGGTAAGAGAAACCCATACATAAAATTATTTTAGCCTGATTTGTCATCAAAACTTACAAAGTATTCTTTTTTTCTTCATACCATCATTCAGTTACATTTCTTGCAACCAAAAATGATGATGAAAATTTCCAGGGAATGGTGTTCCCATGTTTCCACTTTGCTAAACAATTTTCAGTATCAAGGAGTTTTATCACACTGACAATGTGAAATGTACAGGTTATACTGAACAATGATGATAACAAAATATACAGAAATTTTGTAATGTGAAAGTACAGTGAAGTACAGTATACTATAGTAAGTGGCTTTTCTCCAACTTTCAGATTTTACCGTTATGTACTGGAACCTGAGCCACAGTTCACAGAGGCAGGCGACATGACTGCTGGACCCTATGCCCGATTTACTGGTTTGCCAGAATCATCCATTTTGACTCTGAACTATCATGCGCCAGAAAACTGGTTGGTAGAAGTTGTAAAATCAGTGTACGACCTGGACAACATCAAGCTTGATTTAGTAGAGACAGGAGTTCACAGGTATGTTGATTATGGTAAATTGGGCAATTTAAGATATCTTTAATTATAGTAAATTTATATAAAGTTAAAAGTCAATATTAAGTATAACAAATAAAGTTAGACCAATAATTAATGGCATATTGTTTGTTGTTAATATCTTCGTAACTTTGACCCAATGGTGCCAGGAAAAAACTGCTCATTTTAGAATTTTCTGTGAAATGTCTCTGCACATAGATGGCTCTGGTTAATTAACTCTGTCTTTAATCTCCGTTTTTTTTCTTGTGCCTGTCTTTGCGCAATGATGATTATCATATTAAAGTAGTTTGATTTTGTTTTTATTAATGTTAACTTTTGTTTTACTTTTTTTTTTCTTTATAGTGAGTTTGAGTTAGAACATTTGTTGCTGGAGGGTCACTGTTTTGAGCAGTCCTCTGGAAATCCACCAAGAGGGCTTCAGTTCACACTGGGTAACAGGCAGCAACCAGTTTTGGTATGTAAACATTTTATTTTTATGATAAAATGATGTATCAGAATATTTTTTCTCTCTCTGCTTTATTTTTTATTTCTTATCTTTTTAACAGTCTTTGACAAATTCTATATGCCTTAAAATAATTTTATGACAAATGCTTGCAGGTGATAATATAGAAAAAATGTATTATAAAGATGATTGCTAAGTTATATACTGTGTTTACTTTGAGTGTGTGCAAGTTCCAGTTTGTGTTGATGCCATATTGCTTTTGTCACTTCAGGTTGACACCATAGTAATGGCAAACTTGGGATACTTCCAACTAAAGGCTAATCCAGGAGCCTGGTTATTGAAGCTACGCCAAGGAAGATCTGCAGATATATACACTATTGCAAGGTGATACAGTCATTTTCATTTATCTTATCCGCAATGCAGGTTAAGGTTATAGACTAAGACAACTTAAGATTATCAGTCCTGTTCAATCCATGGTTTGCTCTTTTGTAAATTTTTGCCAAGCATTATTCATAATACATAGTAGAAATTCTCCCTTAAAAAAAGGACTCTTGTTTGCAGCCACGAAGGCACAGACACCCCAGTTGGTTCGGATGATGTGGAGATTATTATCAGTAGCTTCCGTTCACACGTTGTCAAAGTACGTGTAGGAAAGCAACCTGGAAAGCAACACCTAGAACTCCTTGCAGAGGAAAATGAGGAATCAGGAGGACTCTGGAACTCCATTACCAGGTAGGTGATTT
>NC_061828.1:17534008-17551508 GCF_019202785.1 Penaeus chinensis | reverse complement strand
TTTTCCCCTTAGATGTTAAGAAGATTATTTTTGTTGATGCAGATCAGGTAAATCAAAATGTTTCTTGTATAAATTCCTAAAAAGATTATTTACTATATACTGGAATATAAATACTTTGGTAATATTTTCAATAAACTATGTAGATCTTTGTTATAACTAAACAATCATCAAAATGGAAGTTCAAAATAATGTATGATGGTTCCAGGTTGTACGTGCTGATGTCAAGGAGCTGAATAATGAAGAGCTTGATGGAGCTCCCTATGGATTTGTGCCTTTCTGTGAATCACGCAAGGAAATTGAAGGATTCCGGTAGATAAAAGATTGATTTCCATTTCCTGATAATATGCTTTTCTGAATATAGTTTGACAGCTGCAACATTACATCCTCTTTCTGTTTGTATAATTTCCAGTAGCACTGTTTTATTTGGTTGTACTTGTATATAGGACAGATTAATATATACTAATTTTCCTAACACCAGGATTCATATAAGTAGACTGATAGTCTTGTATCAGTCTTTGAAAAATGTAATGTAGTTGTTATGGTGTAATTTTAGGTTCAGTGATATAAGCATTTAATTACTGTTCTTTTTTTTTTCAGGTTCTGGAAACAGGGCTATTGGCGCAATCACCTAGCTGGAAGAAAGTACCACATCTCTGCTCTGTTTGTTGTTGATCTGAAAAAGTTCCGTAGGATTGCAGCAGGTGACCGACTCAGAGGCCAGTACCAAGGGCTTTCCCAGGATCCTAACTCACTTTCAAACTTAGATCAGGTAAATTTACATTTGTTTAATTCATTGTTTTGCCTCTATACCAAATTATGGTATGTTAGTTTCTCCCAAAATGGAAGGCATATTAACATTCCAGTCATGATGATTTTCTCTTTAGATAATGTGGTCTTTTAAGGAAAACTTGGTTATGTTTTTAACTTATTGTTACAGGACCTTCCTAATAACATGATACATCAAGTGCGTATTAAGTCATTACCTCAAGATTGGCTCTGGTGTGAGTCTTGGTGTGACGATGACTCAAAGAAAAGTGCCAAGATCATTGATTTGGTGAGTTGATATTTTCCTTTCTTTATTTCTCCCTCTCTCTCTCTCAAAAGAGAAAAAAACAAAAATTATGCTAAAATATGTTTATATTTTCAGATGCTGATATTTTCATATTTAATGAAAGATATGCATATCCACAACAGAGATGTCCAAAGTTTAAGATGTGATATCTAATTATGATTTATTCAAAATATTCAAAATGAATAGGATGTTTCGGTAAAATATTGTGTTATGAAATGGAACTTCCAATTGACTTCTGATCTCAGTTTCACCTCTGTCTGCATCCACATCTCTGACTATCTGCTGCCTATCATGAAATTTTCTTTCACTTACTAAGAAACTTGGGTTAATGTAATTTAGTTCAGCTGCTGACTGCTTCTTATGGGACCCAGAGATAGAACCATACATTATTGCAATAGCTCACATTTGTATTATGCAGTATACCACTAGAATGGAAATGCTTTCTAGACTCATCCCCTATTGCTATTTATTGTTATTAATGGATTTTTTTCCCACAGTTTATTTTGCCTGGCTTTGTGTTTTCTTGATGTCAGTAATTTTATATATATATATATATATATATCTATATATATATATATATATATATATATATATATGTAAATAAATAAATAAAATTTTCATTTTTTCCACAGTGTAATAACCCAATGACCAAGGAAGCAAAATTAGTGGCTGCACAGAGAATAATTCCAGAATGGATTGAATATGATAATGAAATAAAGGCTGTATTAAAAGGATTCAAAGAAAATAAATCAATTGCAGAGGGTAAGTAGGTTATTTAAAAAAAAAATGAATATTCCCAGTTCAAGTGGTAATACACTAAACAAGGAAATTATATTTTTAAGAGCAATGAATTATATAATTTACAAACTATCATTCCATATATGTTAATATCTTTCTTTGTTTCTTCTCATCCACAGAACAGCCTAGTCAATCACCCCATATAGAACTATGATACTCATGTATGGGGGTAATGTTTTGTAAGTAATGTTTATAGATGTCGTATGATTTATTTATGAACATATCCAATGTTACAAATGTAAGTTTTCATGCAGTTCATTGAAAATCATTGTCATTCTAAGAACATTCATTTGAGATGTAAAAATTTTTGGTATTTGTGTGAATAAAAGCCATTTTTTTATTTATACATTCCTTGATAATTGCGATTCTTCTGTTCAGCCAACATGGATATGATAGTGGTAAAACATTTTTAATGTCAGAGTTATTTTTCTTTTCTTTTCTTTTTTTTATAAAAATCTAATAAAAAATAAATAAATGATGAAATCTTTTGTATGTTTTGTTAAATCTCTCATAAGGTTTTAGTAAACCTATCATCAAAGCCGCTAATTTATTTTTATATCGGATATTATACCTTGCCCAACACATTCTCCCTACCCCAAAACAAATCTCACCCACAATGTACTACCAAAACTATCTCTACAAGATATATTCTGAACATAAATTTATAAACATCCAGACCTTGTATACAATTGATACAAGCACATTCTGCAGTATAACATAAATTTTTCTATTACTGATATCATGCAACATATACATGTGAGATGAATGATAATTCTAATTTGGCAATATTCCATTCTGAACATTATTTAATACATTGCAACAAAATATATTGCCATAAAATAATGCAATAATACAAACATGCTGTGGAAACTTAAAAAAATAAAGGTATTCTTTCATTTAGTTTCAATCATAGACATGGTTTACATTACCCCAACTAGTTACAAATCCAATTTTCTTTTTCCCCAAACATCACTTAGCTTATAAGTGCTAATTCCTCTTCTGACGAAACAGTCAGACTCAAGTCTGTATGATTCAAGCCATTTAAAATTAACCCAGCCTTATTTAACTAGTTCTCTGAGAGCAACAAGATTTTTTATGAATAAAAAAGAATCCCAGATAGAAATAACACAAGTTATGAGCCTCAGATACAGCTTGTTTCTACAGCAAGGGTATTTTAAAGTTTTTATAGATTTGTCTTGTTACCTAAGCAAGTAGACTGGTATTTCCATTCTCTCCAATGAGAAAGATAAATCTCCCAGCACTAGAAAAGCCAACATTATTACAAACATCATGTATAGGTCACTGTATGATTAAATTACTGAATTTGAGTACTTCAGGTTACATTCCTCCATTCCTGGCCCCTTACCCATTGGATCTGGGTATGTGTGCTTCACATCATGAAAATATTTAGCTAAAGGCAGGGAGGCTGGAATTTCTTATCATGAGATATCATTGAGTGGTGGGTGATGTATGACAGGAATATCCTGTCATGAGTGCACAAAGTTCTTGAAGGTAACCAAGGGTGGAATATACCATCTATGTGCCATGCTTGGGAGAGTGCTGGCTCCAGGAAGGACAATATTTCCATGCCCAGGACCCTATTTCTGCCCACCATGATCTGTGTTGCAGGTTGCATTACAGAAAATAGACTATGAAAATATAAAAATGAAACAAATAATACAATGTAACTAACTGTTATTACTGCACAGAGTTGTAAACAACTTAGAGAAATAATATGGAGTTTCCCCAACAAAAATAGGCTATTACCATCAGATAACAAAGGATAATATAGACCTTGGAAAATTTAAAAACAGCAAAAAATGTTTAAGCTACAAGCCACATTCGTGGGAGAGTTGCCACTCAAGGAAGCCTAATGCTGGAGGTTGGTCCAGGCGCAGGCCGCAAGCCGCCCAGATTCAATGAGTTAACTGGATTGTATTTATACACACAGATGGCTTCACAAATACTTAGTTGCCTGTAAATCAATACCTAGTCTCATTTGTTTACCCTTGTCTTGATTTTTATAAATATTTTATTTTTATTCTCTATAGCTATTAGTATTGCCAATAACACTAATAATTGTAATGTCAATAATAATAATCAAGTAAGGGTTACCTTTCACAAAATGATACTACAATGAACATCACATTTTCCCATTAGCATTAGGTTAATACACAGTTTAATACAGTACTCAACAATGTAATAGTCAGCAGTTGTTTTATTGAATTTTGATTCAACAATGGTTGAAGGAATCACATCAATGCATTAGTCCACTTCCAAGGAGTCGGAAAAGGGAAGAAGCTTATGAGATCAGCGATGAGAAATAAATTGCCATCGGCTGGTACATGTCAGAAACTTTTTGTTAGATGTTCCTATTCTGACTTGTTCTTATACACCTCTTACTGTAGAACCCCCTCTGATCTGGATATGGGTGAAACCTCAGATTTGAATGAATTGTTGATAGCACAGATATGTGCTTTGAAGAAATCGGGTCTGGCATTGCAGAACAGATTAGTACTTGCAGCCATTCTATTTGGTGCTGGGTTGCCAGATTTGACCAGGAAGGTAGCCAGGACACTCTGATTCACAAAAAGCCTAAAAACACTAATAATTGTTGTTCAACCATGTTGAGATGTCAGCTAGAGCCCAGTCCACAATTAACAGCTAAAAAAATCAAAGAAATAAACCCTGTCATCATCGGTGACATTTTTGTCTGAAAAGTTCATTGGCGCATCACTGAGCTTCAGTAAGCACCAAACAGAATGGCTGCAAATACCAATATGATCTGCAATTTGTTCCATTTGCAGACCAGATTTCTTTAACCCAATGCCGACGGGCATGACGTGTACATATGTGCAATGCCCACTGTGAGTTTGTTTTTACACATAGATGGCTATACTTGTACTAAGTCACCAATGAGCCAGTTACAAGTACTGCCTGACTCTTCCGTTTACCTTTTTCTTTGATTTATGAAAATATTTTACGTTATCTTATTTTGCTGTTACTAATGTTTATAACATTATAGTAATTATAATTTTTATAATAAAAATAACACCATTGATATTCATAGCACTAGTAAAAATTACGTTTTTCCCACCAATTCAAAACACTCCTATCTGATGTCACAATCTGATCCACCCCTATGTCCCTTATGTAATGTTCCTCTTTCAGTCCCACACATTCTATTGTCATGCCCACGTTTTGAAGCAGCCCGTACCTCTACTTTCTCCCACCTATCCTCCCTACATAGACATCTTAACTTATCAGACATCCTTACAGAATCTCACACTTTCTGCTTTGACAACCTGTTTTCCTTCCTCAAACACATATATATCCTTCACTTAATCTAACCCTTCACATTACCTCATCCGACCCTAACCCATTCACTCACCAATTCCTTAACCCAGCTTTAACAACTAATCACTAACCCAACCATCCTTCACTAACATTAACTGTAGTACTACATGACCTTAGATGTCTAGCACATTTATTTTGCTTTTAACCATTAACCATTAACCGCCAATTCAAATCAGGTAAGGTCATAAGGGCGACTAATTGACTCCTTTGTGGCTAAGCACTAGCAGAGCCATCTATGTGCAGAGACATTTCACAAAAATATAGAAAATGAGCACAGCATTTTCCCCATTTTTTATTCATTTTCCCCGGTGGCATTGGGTTAAAGCACATATCTGTGCTATCACCTGTTCACTTAAATCGTAGGTTTTGCATATACCCAGATCACAAGAGCTCCTTCAGTAAGAATGAGTCAGAATGTTTTAACTATTATTAGGTTAATAGAAACTTGGCATCCTTAAAACTGGTTTATTGTTTTCTACAAAAAACAAAAAAAAACAATGACAAATATCATGTGGTGTGTCTGAACCATCTTATCTCCCAAGCCACCTTCAAAAGCAATGCATCTGTAAAACATTAGAGCATAATGATCCAATTGAATATAAACATCAACACCTTGCATACTTCTAAACAAGATATATTACAAAGTAAAACAATATTACTAACTTTACCCATTTACAAATTATTGTACTTAACTTTTTTATATTAGTTTCAGCTGCCTGTGACCTTCCATATAAATAATCAACCATATGCATAATTTACGTGAATGATAGTCCCATTCATTATACCAATATTAACAAGATAGACCATCTTTTCATTTGTTTTCATGTTGATTTTACTTTGAAGGATTTTATTGTGAAATAAACTGCTGCATCATTTAAGCCACACTTCTTTAGTTTCCATAATTTGCCTTAGAAATACATCTCTTAGTTTTTTTGTATTGTGAAATGGCTGCTTGTTCGTGGGAAGACTTACACTTACAGCTTTTTTGAAAAACATAAATATCCTAAGCATTTCCTCATTATCTGTCAGTGAATCAGTTGACCTAACAGATAATGCTGTCTGACTTTTGCTGTGCACCTTGCCATATATATTTTTTTCACCCATTTATTCAGCTCAAATTCTTCACCACTCAGTAGCCAAAGGTAATTCAGTATCATTTATTATGTTACATTGTATTTATTGATTAGTTTGTTGCAAATTCAGCCTTTGCTGAACTACAAGAATTCAAGGATTTTTTTTTTGCAGTTATAGTCCCTTAGGTTTAGTTAATTTTTTTTACTGACCTGTAACTTTTCCAGCTCGTTTTGACCATGGTATCTCCTTTCCATTGGTTATTTTTTTCAAGTAAATGCTTAATTCTTTGGTCAATATCAGGGATGCTATTTGTGTCTCATATGGCTTCTATATTTCTGTCAGTTAGGGTATTGCTGTTTGATTCTGTTCTAGCAATAGGTCATTTGTACTCACCACTAACACTGCTTTCCTTTACTTCTGTATTATAACCTCTAAGATATTCCTTTACTGTGTTCAGCATTTCCTCTCTACCTTTCTGCTTACTGGTGTCTTGAGCATTTTTGTTTTCAATTACTATTGATAAAGAAATTCATTTATCTGAATTATCATATCTATTTATAACAACCTGTCTTATAACAGTACCAATTCACTCTCTATAGCTATCTCTTTTGAAATATACTAACTTACCTTGATCATGATTTCTGCCTAGTCATCTAACTTGGTGCTGTAAGGCTGGCATTACCTTCTCAGAAGTTTTATGATGATATAAGCTCTGCCTGCTTGGCATGTTTGGCAAAAGCTTCACTAACTGTTGTCCTTCAGGAAGAGAATAATTGGTTGGATGAGGGTAGTTTTTGGTATGATCAAACGCAAGATGTAAGTCACAGATTGATCTATTACAGCATGGTTCTCTCAAAAAATAACATAGTTGAAGGGGCTTCAACTATGAAGAGCTTCTTGAGAACATTATTTCAAGTTCAAACCTGCACAATCTAACACCAAAAATGTCGGAACACTATGGAATTTTGTTGATATCTTTATTCAAATATATATGTATTTTCCACATAACCAGGCATTTATATGGCTCAGTACTACTGTCTTTTATATATTTAGCAGGATCACCTCACTACATAAATTTTCCCCCTCTTATCATCTATCTTGCTTCAATAACGATTTCACAATCATTTGCACAAAGTTCATCCATTTTGACCATATGGAACATCTTATCCCTGCCTTGCTTCCTTCTTCACATGGCTACAGTTACTAAAGCTTTAAATTGAATATTGGAGCTTTCACACTATACGTATTATGGTAACGTTAACCAGTTTTTTGAGCTTATATGTTATTTTCTAAGCTTTTTTGAGCTTACCCAATTAATTGGAACTTTACTCTAAGTAATTGAATCAGACGAAAATCTGACTGAAATATTCAACATTATTTATTTTAAAAATACAAGTAACGACAAAAGTTCAGGCATTGCTATGAAACAAATTCTACGTTGCAAGATTTATGGTAAGTATTGTATACCAGAATAGCAAAAATGTCCTTCCCATAAATATAGATAGAACAAGGACCACATATGTGAATAGTTGGCTTGATATTACCAATAAAAAGTTGACATGATAGTACCGATTGCAGATAAAAAAGTTGGCATAATCTGCCTACAATTGAAAGACTTTCAGATAGTACCCCCCCCCCCCCCCCCCAGCTAAGTTTGCGTGGTCTTTCATTCTTTCCTTTTCCTTCTCTTATTCATCTCCTTCTTCTGTCTATTTATCCTAATCGTTTTAACTCATTTTTACCCTTTTCGCCGCAATATTTTATCATAATGTTATAAGACCTTTGATGTCGAACATATATGTGTTTTGACCATTCTGGAAATCCAGCAGGAAATTTTCAATGAATAAATAAAATTTTCAATAAGAATCTCAAAAAAGAATACGACATACATTAAATAAATAGATAAATACATGTAAATTTATTAATTTTCTCTCTCTCTCTCTCATTATATATATATATATATATATATATATATATATATATATCTACATATATATCTACATATATATCTACATATATATATGCATATACATATACATATACGTATATATAAAATACACACACACACACACACACACACACACACGTGTGTGTGTGTATATATGTATATATATATATATGTATATGTATATATGTATACATGTATACATATATGTGTATATAGATGTATGTATATATGTATATATACATATACATATATATATATATATATATATATATATATATAAATAATATGTGTGTATGTATATATACATATATATATAATATGTGTGTATGTATATATACATATATATATATATATATATAGTGACATAACAAGGCTCCCAAATGATGATGATGATAACAAGACTGAAATCATAAGAGTAGTGGAAGACTTTTACATACAACTCAAATGAACAGCTACAGATAGAAGCGAACACGGTAACAAGAGACGTACCTAACATCACAACAGGAGAAATAAAAAGAGCGCTTAAAGGCATGAACAAAGTTAAAGGTGAAGCCGGAATTAGTATAGACCTTAGAGTAAATGCAAGGGAAATTGCAACAGTAAAACTAACCATTTTTTTTTTTTTTTTTTTTTTTTTTTTAACAAATGCCTTCTCAACGGAAAAAACTTCGAAAGCTTGGAAAAATGCAACAATTATTTTTATACATAAAAAGGGAATAGAAAGAATCTCAAAAACTACCGACCCATAAGCCTCCTTTCAGTTACTGTTCGCAAGAGTCATCATAACTCGCATCTCTGACAGTCTGTATTCTAACAAGCTTAGAGAATAGGCAGGCCTCCTAGAGAACAGACCGCATCCACACGCTCACCCAAATAAGAGAACAAATAAACGAATATAGGAAACCCCTGTGTATGCCATTAATCGACTACGAAAAGGCTTTTGAGTCCGAACAAATACCAGCAGTACTAGAAGCTATTCGAAGACACGGAGTAGGTGAGTTATATTGTAAAATATTTGAAATTATATACGAAGATGGGACAGCAACCATCAAGTTCCACACGAAAACCGATAAAATGCCAATTAAAAAAGGTGTTAGACGGGCGATACCATCTCACCAAAACTGTTTACAGCTTGCCTTGAGGAAATATTCAAGAAGCTAGAATGGAACGAAAAGGGTATCAAAATAGGAGACGAGTACCTAACACTCCAAGATTTACAGATGTTACTGTTTCAGTGAACCTGCAAATGAAAGCAGCAACTAATAAACTATATGAATGGAGAAAGTCTGAAAGTCGGACTCAGGATGAACAAGAAAAAGACTAAGATCATGTTCAACAACACAGTTCGAACAGATACATGTACAACGCGAAGCGTTAGAGGTAGTGGACAAGTATATATACCTAGGGCAACTCATACAGACAAAAGGACTTTTTTTTAGGACCTCTCGGTTCAAAGGTTTTTGTTGTGGTTGGTTAAAGAGATCTTTTTAACTCCACAGTAAGCACGACCTTGGCCCTTGCGTGATACCCCGGCTGTTTTGCGCACACTTTTCATTGTTGCCGCGAAACTAGTTGCTTGCAATTAACATCGTGCCCTGTAGCCATTCTTATCTACACGATTTTCTTCGGCATTAGGATAATTCTCTGCGCACCTTCTGGTGAATTGGACCCCATCTTCGAGCTCGTGCTCGGACGTGGGCAGACGTTTACCTCCCGCAGGAGAGGGTGTGTCTGGTGGGCCTTAGCGTGCCTGCCTTGCGGTACATTTAGAGTTGCCATCCTATTGTTTAGGGACTGGTATGGCAGACCATTTTATGAATGCCACTCTAGTGATTTTCTTATAGAAAACGAATAGGCAGGTAGGAGCCCCTCCCTTTTTGACGCCTAGTTTTACCTAGTTCTGTCTTATTATCACATGCTAGACTGAACACCTTGCCCATCATTTCACCCAGGCTATGGCATGATCATGGGGCATGTCATTGAATTATCATATGCTGTAGAGCCAATCTCTTGTGAGGAGGCTCTCCAGAAGATATTCACGATCACCGAGGTGGCAGTCACACGCTTCAAAGTGACGGTAGCCAAAACTGAGCAACTGACCCATTTCTCTCAGCCGAAGGCCAAAGAAAGTTGAAAGAACATGGTCTCTCCCCATGGGGTTCACACCTACCCACGTGTTTACCGTGTGTGGCAGCCTTGTGCACTGTGGAGACGAGAGTCCTGGAGGTTGAACGATTCCATGCATGAGTACGCACTACGGTTAGCAACACGCCTCTTTGGTCCCTTTTCCCAGCAAGACAGGTGGCCTGATCCTGGCCCAGTCAGGTCAATCGGCTAGTTTCCATCGGGAGGCGAGGGTCAAGCAGTCATGGCACCGTTGGCACATACACTTGTCCGTGAGTGACGTTACAATGGTTATTGGCTGCGTATATCTGTAGCTGTTAAACATTGGCTGTAACATACAGCTTCCCCTTGTTGGACTTCGTGGTGGGTGGGGGCGGGAGAGGATGAAATAATGCTGAATTTCATGTCAAATATTTCACAAAACCCTCCACAAAAAGATATAAATGATGATGATCCTTGTAAGGCCCAGACCAAGGGGCACCTTCAACTTTGAAGCCATACATGGCCTTCTAGTGGCAAGCGAAAATGCAAAGCACAGGATGACTCTGTCAGACCTGCTAAGATGGACAAGGCTGTGTACCAATCTGCCAAAATCATGTCTGTCCACGAAATTGTCCAGCAGATGGACTCTTGTGCCTGCACCCAAACCAGGGAGGCCTCTGAATTCCCCTCAGACGTCCTCCCTGACCGAGATGGCTGAACCAACCGAAACGGCTGCTGCTTCCATGACCAGAGCCCAGAATGCTAGCCGCAAGGGTGGTCCGAAACGACCTAGGCTGGAGACAGACTCTAAGGAAAAGTCTGGACCCCCTAGGTACTTCCCACAGTTCAAGGTTCCCTCTAAACCTGAAGGCCTCGACAATGCCTACCAATTGATGAGGGCATTGGAGATGTAGAGAAAAATCTGGTTGTCAATCCAGGTTGCCAGAGACCAAGGCATGATTATTATGCCTAAAGACCAAGCTACCCTGGATTTCCTGCAGGAAACGAAGGGGCTTAAAGATGGGAGGAAAGTGTGTCTCTCACCGCTGAATCCCGACGATAAGAGAGTCAAGATGGTGCTACTTGGATTCTCAATTTAGTATGATCTGATCACATCACACCCACAGGTCGTGGAGGCTTCCCGAATGTCGAAAGGCAAGTCCTGGTGACCCTGAATGGAGCCCCAACAACTACCCTTGATCTAGGTAACTGGGACACCTTCAACCTAAGAACCTATGTGCCTGAGCCATTTCGGTGCTTTAAGTGCCAAAAAATTGTGCCTTAAGGCACAAAGGGACACAAAAGCCAAATGTCCCAACTGTGCCAAGAGGCATCATGCTTGGAGCCTGGCTTGCTCTGTCAGGAAAGAGGCAACAAGAGGTTGCTAAAAAGCGACCAGACTTTGTTCCTGCTCCCCCAGGTACCCATGTCTGGGGACAGAACAAAAGAGAAAAGGCATCCCAACCTCCTAAGAAGAAGGAAGCTCCTCCCAAGCCGACACTGAATATCTCCAATAAAAAGGAGTTTCCGGTTACTACAAAAGTGCAGAAAAAGGGCACCCCAAAAACCTCCCTAAGAGACGACAATCTCCTCTTTGACGAGGAAGATATGGCTCTCCTGCTGACTGTTGTAGCCACTGCAGTAGCAACAGCTTTGGGGAGGTCGAGTGGAGGCGGAGAAGGCAGTCACGGTCGCCATGACGGCAATAACCCAGACTGTTGTAGTCCTGAAAGGGAGGAAGCTGGACAGATCCATCCTCATCATCGTTGAATCTGTGCAGCCAGTGTCAGAACAGGCTGACCTTACCCAGGTAAAGCCAGCAACGAAAAAGAAAGACAGACAAAGCCTGAAATGAGAAAAGCAAAACTAACAAAAGTCAGAGCTACCAAAGGCTCTCCACCTCCCAGTAGACCTATAGATAGCCTGATAAACAGCCCAAAAACATGAAGATCCTTCAATCAGCGAGGACTTCACAATGGAATTGTCACACTCTGACATATTTCAATCCTAATGCAATGACTTCTCAGATGTAACTAACATCACAATGCACAATCTAAGCATACTACTGTGGAAATTCAATTATTTCTATACAAGAAATGCCATCCTCCACGCAATAGTGTGATCAAGGAACATTGACATTGTCCTGCTCCAGGAGACTGTTCACTTCTCAGGGTACCATGTCTTCATGCTGCCACGCACAGATGGCAAAAAGGGCTTGATCACCCTGGTCAGAGTAACAATCCCCTCCTCCACAATAGCTGACGCACCGCACTGTGGAGACGATGTTGAATTTCTTACTGTTGAGATTCACCTGGCTGGGGACCCCCCGCAAGCTATACAATGTGTACAGCAGGACATTCTGTAGGTTCTTAGACATCAGCCAGGTCTGTGCTACTGAAGCACAAGACCAAGTGATCATTGGGGGAGACTTCAATGCACATCACCCCATCCTGGCTCTCTGCAGGGCACCGGATGCGGCTGGCTATCACATCGCCAATGTGTTTGAGACATTCCCTGAGATCACTCTTCACAATAACAAAGAGCCAATGTATGTCACCTCGGCCACTGCGGCTCTGGTGGAGAATCAGATGGCGTGTCAATGAGACTGTCAAAAGTGACCACTATGGCACTATTACTACCCTTATGGATGCTGGCCCAGTCCAAATGCCACAACCAAAACCAAGATGGAAAACAGACAAGGCCAACTGGCAGGCGTTTCAGAATGCCTTGATCCACTGTCTTAGATGCAATGAACCTCCACAGAGTGAAAATGTGGAAGTGCTTGAAACCAGACTTATCAATGCCATAAATCAAGCAGCCTCAGAGACCATACCTAAAACTCGGCCTTGGTCCAGGAGTTACAAAGACGCCTGGTACTTTAATGACGAGATTAAGGAGGTCAACCGCAGAGTGAACATGTGCAGAAAACAATTCCGAAGGCAAAGAACCCCTGATAACCTAGCCCTCCTAAGGAAAGCTGTCAGGGATACCAACAGTCTGGAAAACTGCCTGGAATTGTATGAGTCTTTTGACAACCAAACCACCCTTACAGAGCTATGGCAAAGGGCCAGGCGAGCTACCAGCCCCGAGGTGCACACACCACGACCCTCAATCAGAGGCAGACTGGTGAACGAGTTTTCTACGAGACCAAGCAGCAACAGTATGCCAGCCGAACTGAGGACAAATAAAAAACACCTACAACCAGGCAGACTTGCTCATATCCGAGAAAGGGCAGGCAAAACCGATACCTCTGAGGTTATCGTTTCCCTGAGGGAACTAAGAAAAACACTTTAAATACAGTTTTCACTCAACCCCGAATTCTGATGGGATCTCGTACCCCATCATTTCCAACCTAGGACTGGCAGATGAGCTTGCACTCCTGTAACTCATCAAGAAGCCCTGGAAAACTTCCACTCTACCCCAGAGCTGGAAGAGGGCTACCGTAGTCCCCATCCCAAAACCAAAGGAGCCAGGGAAGTACCGCCCCATCTCTCTTCTCAACTGTCTGGCCAAGACGGCCGAGAGGATGGTACTAAACCGGAAAATTGGACCCACATGAATACCTCCATGGGTTCATAAGGGGCATGAGCTACTGTGCGCTTACGGAGGAGCGATGCCAGCTCGGCAAGGAAGATTGGCTTTGTGCTTGATGTCGGAAGTCCTCAGATATATCGTGAGATAAAGTCTTAGAGTGACAGAAATCGACGAAGGTGTCTCCGCATGCAGGAGTCAATAAATTATCTTCAACGTAGTATATGCCAGGATGCTGCACTCCTTTGTTGCCTGCCCCACTGGGATCGGTGAGCAGTCTCTGATGAGTGTTCAGGACACCGAGGAACGTTGGCGGGGATGTGAAAACAAACCAGGCAGGTAGCAATCCAGAGTTTATTGGCCAAAACGAACCACTAACGTCGGGGAAAGACGTCACCCCACGCACACACACACACATCTTTGGCACTCTTCCTTGGGGAGAACAATACAATTCAGTTCGTAGCTACTGCCACAGAACACACTCTCCTTACTGATGCCTCTCGCTCCACCCTGCAGCCAACCAATCAACAACATTGGGTCCGGCGGGATTTTCATAGCCACCAACACACGCATACATACACATAATTACAAATGCATTTCTGTAACATCATCATGATTATCATTGTTATTGTTATCATTATCATAGTTATTATGCGTTATCTTCATCATAATCATTATTGCATTACCATAATCATCATTATTAATAGTAGTAGTAGTAGTAGTAGTAGTAGTACTGTTATCACCATTGTTGTTATCATTAGTAGTAGTAGTATCAGTTTCATCGTCATAAATATCATTATCATTATTAACATTAATATCATTACCATTATTACCATTACCATTATCATAATTACTATAATTACTACTATAATCATTATAATCAGTAGTAATGGTAGTAATAGTAGTCAGAATATTATAATCATTATTGTTATCTTTATCGTTATCATTAATATTACCTCTTTCGTCACTGCATCATAATTATTGTCATCATTAGAATTATCAATTTGTTATTGTAGCCATTCATTGAGTATTCTTTGATTTGCATATATTATTCATACTATCATTATAATCGTTATTATTTTCATTGCAGCTACCAGTCTGATTACTGTTGATAAGGCTGCTACATAACTGCTCGTCTCTTCTATATTGAGAAACACAGCAGGAAACCAACTAAAATCAACATAATAGTCCCTTTTATTGCTGTTGCTCTGTGATTGTTAAGATTGTATAACGTTGAAAAGACGCATTCATTATCTAGCTTTCATTGAAACAAAGGTCATTTGATCTTTATTAGCGTTATTATCTATATTAGTGATAAAGATGTCTAATTTTTCGTTGGTAGAAATTATCATTGATAAACGAAACTTAATAAAATCCTTAACGCGACCCTGTTTTATATCGCCTTCCTCTCAATGAAAATAGACCATTGAGAAGGTTGTTGTCAAAGGCTACGTTTCTGCTGTACACAGACTCAAGAGTACCTTTAGAGATCTTGTCATTTAGCGTTAGGCCCCAGGATTTATTCGGAAGAGAACTATGGTAGCCGTATGACAAGCAGTCAGAGGATTAAGGAGAAAACATGTTGGGGATAAGTTTAACGCTGCGCACCTCGGCCTGTCTGGCTGGAGCGATCATCATCGGGACTTACGTTATATTCGGCGGCCCAGGCGACAGCAGGAAGAAGAGGAGACGCAAAGGTGGGTTTTCGGGACTTTTCCTAGCCATTAGGAATTCCAATTTGGTAAATATACAGAATATGGCCGCTTCTCTACAATATTGGTATCGACGGATTCTCTGGTAATCAGGTATGTATATGTATTAAGGAAATTTTATGTTGCTACCCCCACACATCCTACAAACTGGACCTTGATAATACCTGAACATGAATGATAACAGGGAAAGGTAAATGTTTAGAATACCTTCACTTGAGCAGTCACAACAATATTTCTCTCATACACATAGTAGTCATACTGTGGATGGTATGTTTTCAGCTTCCCACAGCCATGAAGTACAAGGTAAAATTTGGCTTTAATGGACAGAAAGACAAAATATAAGAAACTTTTCATCTATGGTGTTATCTTTGCAAGATGATAATAAGAAAGATGTGCAACATGTAATATTTTGGAATACACTTACAGGAAAATGTAATGGCACTATGATAATTGGCTGTGGCTATGTTTATAGTATCATAATGCAATATTTATTGGCAATTTTTCCGGCTCTTCCAGTTTCATGTGTTCAATGTCGAATTCTTGAATACTGTTGTAATCACCATACTGAATCAGTCCCTATATTATTTAATACAAGGGTCTGTACCCCCTGCAACCCCCCTTCTGTGGGACTGCTGCCTCCCCCATCATACACCCAGGAAAACAAAAAATCCTCCATATACATAGGGCTGGAGAGAGCATTAGACAGACTTGGCATTGGCCATCTGAATGTCGGTCATGCATTCTACACTGCCGTGGTTACAGCATGCAAACAAGACCAGAACTCCCTTAAAATTTTTCAATAGATATTGCTATTACACAAATGTAAATATAGTCACTTAGATAATAATTAAAGAGAAGACCTACACTCATACACTAATACATGAAATAATCTGCATAGGCAAAAAATAACATCAAATTAACCCCTTGGTGACGGGTGAAGAAAACAAAAAAAAAAAATCTACGCTCTGGCGATCAATGGCAATGCACCGACTTTGAGCGCGGGAGTTCGGTACATCTAGCCGAATCACTGCCTCATACCGCTTTGGAATGCCGCCTGCGGCATACAGCTGCTCGGCACATTTCGAGCAGGTTTGTTACGACGTCTAGAGACGTGACCCGTCGTGAAGGGGTTAAAGAAGATAGGTCCTGAAAAATACCACATAAGTTCACGGTGATTGGGTGGGAGTCCAGGAAATATGCGATTGGAAAGGGGTGTGGGGATAGAGTCCCTGTTGCTGGGAAGGCCTTTGGTTCATATGACGATGATTGTGGATTTCCCAGGAATGGCTGGAGTAATGGGGACATAATCTCAGAGGAGTAAGATCACTTCATAAACATTGCCGATACTTTAATTTATGTAATTTAAAATGTAGATAATTGAAAGAAGGAATGATAACAAGATTGGATTGCTTTGTGAAACTAAGATATTACTCTTTGGAAACCCCTAAATCCCCACATTTTTTGGCCCCGATAGCAGGGGAGGGCATGGAAAGGTACCAGGGAATATGTGGAACTAGATGATAATAAATTGATAACATAATGAAAATAACTCACTCTACTACTATATTGCAACCCCATTGCAGGATAGACCATATGACCTATATGTGGGTTGAACATGGAAAGTTATAGCTTAGGAATAATTAGGGTTATTCTTTACAGTATAGACACAGTTTGGTGGGCCAAATTGAAGCTGATATTCTGTAGAGGTCAAAAAAATGCAGTCGTAGGAAATATTCTGCAAACACAAATGATTGTGTAAAGCACCACGGACAGCCTAAGTCCACTCTGAGCTTCAGCTCTTATATTGCCGTGCATATTGAGGTGAAGACAATATTTGCTGGAGGGTGATGAGGGGCAGAGCCCCCCATCAACCCACCCCTTGGGCAGTAATGCCCTATTATG
>NC_061828.1:17481508-17526508 GCF_019202785.1 Penaeus chinensis | reverse complement strand
CAGAGTTCTCAGATGGAAGACTGTGCCAACCATTCATATGAGAGTAATAAACCTAGTGACAGAAGAAATAGTGATGAGCCAGACAGAGGATCTGTGGCTCCTCCGACTATCCCCCGAAGAGAAGATTTGGAAAAGGCTTCAGTCGAAAGGTACTGGAAAACCCGCCCAGATCAGCAGGATAGCCCATTCAGAGGATATTTAGCTAGCCAGCTCCAGTGTATATTATGTGGTCATAAGGTATGGATTGAAAAATCTCATGTTCATATCAAAATATGATAAAATAGTGGAACACTCTTTTCATGGCTTGATTAATTATTTTTGATCTGAAGATGAGTAGTTATTTCTGTATATAGATTGTAGAGTAAGGTGTGATTAGATTTTCTTTCTTTCTTCTCCCTTAGAATCCTGCTCAGTGGTCAAGCTTTGAGTCTATATCTCTTTCACTGCCATCTGTACCTTGGGGTGAAGTGACCTTACAGGAACTTTTAGACTGTTATATTACCCAAGAAAAAGTTACAGATGTTACCTGTGACAACTGCACCAAGAAAGCTGGCTGTACAATCAAGACATCATTTACAAAGCAACTTACTATAGGAAAGGTAAGTACAATGATTGATATGTATTTATGCAATAGATAACAGCTTTGTGAAAGGTGTTGAGAATGTGGATAAATTAGATGTCTTGTTGAGTGGATCACTGAATTATGTTGAAACTAAACTTTTTGATCTGTGGCAAAAACTATAAAGGGAATATAGTTTTGATTCATACTGGTAAGAGGCTCGATAAAACAAAAATGATGACAATTATGCTTGTTTATAGAATAGGGCTGGTTGATTTTTTTTCTTTTCTTTCTTTTTATTGGGGGGGGGGGGGGGCAAATGATAAGGCATATAAGAGATAGTATTAGAAAGGACTGTTTACCGATTTTCAGGGTTCCATTATAAGGGGAATAGTTAAGGAAGTTATGTCTAAGTATGCTTTATATGCTTTATTCTTTATATACAAATATAATTCCTTTCTGATATTTATCACTATCCTTATCCTGAAATTAAATCTAAAACAGTGAAGTATACCTAATTGAGGTGTAAATCCATGATGTATTCAGACTGGGTTTCAAAGCTAGGCCTGGTACTTCTTGAAAATGCCTTATCCTGTATGTAGGGGATAAGGCTCTCTTCTCTCTGTGAATGGAAAGGAAGGTCAGACAAGTCAATTAATTGATTAATTATTTTATTTATTTATTTTTATTTATTTATTTATTTATTTATTTATTTATTTTTAGTGAGGGCAGGTGCAGGTACTTCCCTGTGAAATATATTTACTAAGTCCCACCAGTTCTTTTTCTTTTTTTTTCTCTTCTTTTCATAGGCATTCCTGGTATCTGTAATATATTAATATAAGTAAATAAGTAAGTATCATCACCCTGCATGTCACTTTCACTACCATGCATTGATTATTCGCAAACTGGTGTTTCCAGTTCACTACAGTATGTAGATTAGTCATTGTTCTTGTAATAATCAGCGTGCATCTTTATTTCAGTACAGTGTGTGGAATAATCACTTACATTATCAAATTGTTTGCAGTATGTGGGATGGTAGCTTTCATCTTCAGTCTCACTTAAATGAGTAATGTCACCACATATATGAGTTATGTTACCATGATGATTACTATGACTACTCAATTCTACACTGTACCTCCTAAGATGTTCTCATCAATACACACATCAGAAGCACTGTCATTATCAGCCCCTTTGTTTTCACTTCTGAAATGCTATTTCAGCATATTTCTACTAATCTAATTTCCACGTTGGTGAAGACACACACAAAGTATTTTTGTCACGATATTAAGGGCAAGGCAACACTGAGTGGGTAATGCTTATTGTGATATTAAGTGTGTGTGTGTGTGTGTGTGTGTGTGTGTGTGTGTGTGTGTGTGTGTGTGTGTGTGTGTGTGTGTGTGTGTGTGTGTGTGTGTGTGTTTATTTGTTTGCATCCATTTCTTTCCTCCTCTCCCTCCCTCCCTCCCTAAGGTAGCTATATATGATTAACACATATTTAATTTTCCCAAAATGTTAACCTAAAACCTGTAACCTAGTCCAGGACTTTTGTACCAATACAAATTTATCCATCATATAGAATCCCCCGTTCCAAAATCTACCCAACAGGATATACAGTATTTACATGTTAATTGTTTTCTGTATAACTATAATGTGTGGATATGCAAGGGGTATAGCAACCTGTGTGTAATTGTTTTTATGCAGACTTGTTTTCACTCTTATCCAGAATTATTTCTAGTTGAAACTAATTTTGAAGACAACCACAATAAAAGCTCAAAGGCACTAAATTGATTTAACAGTCTCTATGAAAACAGTATCCCTCAGACATTTGATAAAACAAATGCAGACAAATTAACCAAGGTGTTTAACTTTTCTCAAGTGTTTATGTAGTTAAATTGTTACTTGTGATATTCATGTCAGACCAACTATATGTAGTTGGTGGAAAATTCAGCGTAATAGATAAAAAGATGGAAAGGGCTACTATTAGTAACTTGCATTTTACATATTCATAGACTCTTTAAACACATTGGGTGCCAGTAACTGCACCGTCCACCATAGTTTTGTTTGGTGAATTTCATTTACACATAGATGGATCAACATGTGCTTAGTCACCAAGAAGGCAATTAGCAGTCCTACCTAACCTCAGCTGATAAGTATTATCTGATAAATGTAAAGTCATCAATGCCATATATGAAATATACAATATATATCAATAGGAGATATGCTCCTCAGAAAAGAGAATTACATATAGATATATAGATGTGTGTATATATAGTCCATTTTAGTGTATGTTCAACAGAAAAAAAAAATCCTATATTCTTATTAACTTGTTCAGAGAGAATGTTACTTTGTTTAGGATACTTTGTAGGCAAATAAAGAAGTCAGCATGTGAAAATAAAAACCTTGTCGGCTGCATTTTGTGATGCTAAAAGCAACATATTCTCAAAGGGACTCTTATTCTGTGAATTATTGATAAGGCTTGTAAACTGTCTCATATGTATGTATGTATGTATGTATATACACATGTATATGTACTATTCATACATCTCTTTGTACAATTTCAGCTCCCAGACTGTTTGTGCTTTCACGTAAAACGCACAATATGGTTAGAAAATGGAACCGCCATTAAAAGACGGGACCACGTCATTTTTCCAGAGTTCCTGACCATGGATCCGTACACCTACACTACCTCTATTACAGCACAGGTAAAAAGTATTGTGATCTTGGCTGAGTAGCAATAGTCATAACTGAACCTGTGAAGTTCTTTGCTAATTTCATCCTTTTCAAGGAAAACTGTAACTAATGATTGGTATCCTTGGAAATTATTTGTAATAAGTACTACGTTTCATCTTGTCTTGTCTTCTTTATATGTATGATTTAAAAAGTATACTGGTGTAGATGATTTTATATATAATCAATTTTTATTGCTATATTGCTGTTGATAATATTATTATTGCCTTTATTATTACCCTTCAGTCAGTCAGACAAAATAATATATTGTGTATATCAGTATCAATATATCTACATAAATATCTGTTGTCTATAGTCTATAGTATTATTATTTATGCTCTTTCTTATATTTTATCCAAAGGATTCCTTCATGAAACAAAAAAGGCTAAAAGCATCTTGTCTGTAGATAAAAAAAAAAAAAAAAAATATATAAAAAATAAAATATCATAAAACCTATAGAACTTCAAGATAAGGTCAGAGATATACTTACTGTGGTTAGTAAATACCAAGAAATGGACTAGCATGCATTATTCTTTTCACATAACAGGTACAGCAGGACAGTTTGCAGGATAGCTCTCATCACAGCCATTCCACTTCTGAAAGAAATGGTGGATCAAACCTATCGTCAGATTGGTCTGCAAATAATTTTGATCACCAGTCTCTTTCCATCTTGAGTAAACACGCAACCTCCAGTCAACTAGAACCCAGGTTGGTTTAGAGATATATATATATATATATATATATATATATATATATATATATATATAATATATATATATATATATTTTTTTTAATAAAGTTTTCTGTTTGCAATGATAAGTACTAATAATTCATAACTTTTGTTACACACACACACACACACACACACACACACACACACACACACACACACACACACACACACACACACACACACACACACACACACACACAAACAACCCCCCCCCCCCCTTTTCATAAGTTTTGTTTGTTACTTATTCTTAACCCAATGCTGTCGGGGAAAATGAACAAAAAATGGGGAAAATGCTGTGCCCATTTTCTATATTTTTTGTGAAATGTCTGCTCATAGATGGCTCTGCTAGTGCTTAGCCACAAAGGAGTCAATTAGTAGAGCTTGTGACCATACGTGATTTGAATTGGCGGGAAAAACGTGTTTTTTACTAGTGCTATGGATATCGATGGTGTTATTTTTATTATAAACATTATAATTATTATAATGTTTTTTAATATTAGTAACAGCAAAATAAGATCATGTAAAATATTTCGTAAATCAAAGAAAAGGGTGAACGGGCGAGACGGGCAGTACTCCTAACTGGCTCATTGGTGACTTCGTACAAGTATAGCCATCTATGTGTATAAACAATCAAACAAGTACTAACAGTGGGCAAAGCACGTGTCTACCCGTCGTATCCGTCGGCAAGGGGTTAAAGTAGATATAAATTACTATTGTGAAAATTCTATGAAATTATTTGATAGCATTTCTAGACCCATTGATAATTTTAAGATATCAGGATTAACAGTCTGAATGCAAATTACATAAAATTTAGATAGGTACGTATTCATATTGTAGAACTATATATGTCCCTTGATTCCTTGAGGCCAGGTAAAGTTGTTTTCAGTTTTGTGTAACTAGTAATATGGGCTTATCAACAATCTTACAAGTCTTCTCTTCCCTCAGCTCATTTGTTCATGTGTCAAGAGTGCGGTGTGAACAGCTGTATAGACTGAAAGCGGTTATTGTCCATGTTGGAGATGTCTTCTGTGGACATTTTGTGACATACCGTCGAGGAGCGATAGGTTCACGCACGAGGAACAGGTTGATACCCAGTTATTGTTATTTTCTTATGATTATTGATTATTATTATTGTTCTTATTCTCAATGTGCATATATTATATACCTGATTTAGATAGCCTTCCACTTGAGGATGCATTTTTGCCTATGCATTCACATAGAAAAATATATGAAAAAAATTAACCTTTTAGATCTAGGTACTTCCCAGATGTGTGGCTTGTATGCCTGGCCCACACTAACTCTCATGCACAATATCGAGACTCCTTGCCTCCTTTTTCTGTCTCTGCAGATGTGTTTTTTGCATTTTTGCCATTTTTCAAACTATATATTTGCCATTTGTTATGCAGTATGAGGATGGTAGTAGATTGTTTTTATTGAGCAAACTCTATACTATCTCTCCAGGTGGTTTACACACTGTTTAATAACAGTAACAATAAGTATTTTTTTTGTTTTTAGTTTTTAATATTACACCCTGCACTGCCAATAATGGCAGACAGGAATAATAGTATCCTACTTGGAGATGACCTTCTTGTAGGTTTGGCTCATGAATGGTCTACTTTTGTGGACTGATGGAAATCCTTGCAAATAAGCCCCTTCTTGAAGGCCCACTGAGTCAATTCCCCTCCAAATGTCCCCATCATCTGCCACTCAGCAATAGCTTCATGTTCTAAATTTCCGCTTCCTTTTCCTTTTTTCCTTTTCCTTGGCCAATTTCTTTTCATGACAAGGTGTCGCCATCACCTGGATCCACTAGGTTAATAACTGCACAGTGTAGGACATGTGATTTGAGTTACTTCAATTAAATCTTAGTCAGAATTTTATACCGCATGCAATTAATTTTGCCATGATCTTTGATAGTGTGAAACTGTCTGATCTGATTTTCAACTTTGTATTTGACACTGTTACAATTTATACAGCTTCCATTAATTTTCTGTTCTGCTTACATAATCCTTCATGGATCACTTTTATTCACTTCTAGTCTGGTAGCTGTTTAGCTTTATCTACATGTACAACATTTGTCATAATGAGCTTTGCTCATACACACATGCATACTTCTCCCACTCACTCACCATGTTGTCTCAATAATTGGTTGGTCTTCATCTCTGCAGATGGTTCTACGCATCAGATCTCTTAGTGAGGGAAGCAAGTTTGGAAGAAGTGAAGAAAGCTCACATCTACATGATACTCTATGAGAAAGTAACACAGTAACTATTGATGCACCCAGAAGAGCATTATGGTAGATATAGAAGTTGGAAGAAAAAATAAAAAGAGAAGACATTTTACCAACTTTGCTTTGTCTGAAGAAAATTGAATGATGTGATATGTTACAGGCCGTTAAAGGTCAAACTCTTCAAAGTTCTTCCAGTTTTTTGCTTGGGATGTTTTTAACAAATGTGTATTTTAGCTTTATTTATATATTACTAGATCAATAAGATTGGCAATGATCAAGAAGTATATTTAATTTTATACTTGCATAGCAAAACATCTTTTATATTATTGTAATGAAGATACAAAATATTTTAGTAATGATAATGCATATTAAACAAGAAAATGCTGGTAGATTTAAGAAAGATATATGAAATCACTTCATTGGCAGAAGTGTATAAATAATAAATGTATCTCATGTGCCATACTTTTTCCCTTTTGGCCTCCAAAGCTTCAAGTTATTTTATAATAAGCTCATATGGGAGTTCAGCAATATCAGAGAATCACAAGAGAAACTAGATTTGATATCAACACTTTGAATGTATTATAAGTATTAATCAAAATAGCCATCAATAACAGTTGCAGCAAGGACCACTATGTTCATATTAATATTTAGAGATCTGTATTGATCTGCTGATATAAAGGACTATACAGATTAAGTAGTTTCTTTTTCACCTGTTCTCATATTTACTGTAGGAGATAAAGTTAATTTGATGTGCCTTATGTAATTGTCTGAAAGGTAGGTCTTTTGGGAAATTAGATTTATAATAATGGTAAAATTATATTTAACCCAATGCCGTCGGGGAAAATGAACAAAAAATGGGGAAAATGCTGTGCTGATGGGGTATAGTATAAGGTAAAGGTTGTTAAAAGGGGAAGGAGCTAAGGGAGTAGGAAGCATTATGTGGCAAAAATGGCAAAAACAAGTTTAACGATTAGGATAAGTGGACAGAACAAGGGGATGAAGAAGAGGAGAATAAAAGGCCATGCAAAATTAGTTGAGGTGAGGGCTGAGGATCAAGGTAGGGGTCATCCTCTACACTGGGCCTCAGTCCCCATCTTCTAAGCACCCCCACAACAACAAAGAGTAAGGGATTAAGGGGTGATGTTATATAGTGAACTTAATGAACTGCTTATTCTTTTGCTCCCCTCTCCATCTTTTGACCAACTGATTACAAATTGTGTGGATGTGGCTTTTATTTATTTATTTGTTTAAAATTTTCTGCTGCATCAACATCTTGGGTCATTAGCGGTGTATTCAAAATATAGTGATAGGGTGGGGCTTGGGGGCAAAGTCCCCAGGTAAGAAGTTTTTGGTTCACAAAGTAAGGTTTGTGGATTTCCAGAATGGCCAATGGTCAAAACAAACAAATGTACCAAGCATCATACTTTACATAGCATTATAGTACAGTATTGTGGCAAAAATCCATAGAGTTAATGATTTGGATAAGTGGACAGAAGGGTACGAAGATGAGAAGGAAAAGGAAAGAGGGCGAAGAAAGAACCCTGCAAAATTGGTCAAGATAGGGCTGAGGACCAATTTTATTTGCTGAAAATTTTATGTAGCTCCCATATTGCACCATATTCAAAATACAGCAATAGCATGAGCCTTGGGGGCAAAACTCCAAAGGAAGTAAGTGCCATATGACAACAAAGGTCATAGTATAAGGTAAAAGTTGTTAGAAGAGGAAGGAGTTAAGGGAGTAGGGAGCATTGTGATTAAGTATTGTGGTAAAAATGGCAAAAACGAGTTAACAGTTAGGATAAGTGGACAATGGTTAATGGTTAAGACAAATGAATGTATCAGAGGTCATATAGCCCTATGGTAAAGTATCGAGCTGAAAAGGGTAAAAAAATTTAACAATTAGGATAAGTGGACAATGGTTAATGGTTAAGACAAATGAATGTATCAGAGGTCATATAGCCCTATGGTAAAGTATCGAGCTGAAAAGGGTAAAAAAATTTAACAATTAGGATAAGTGGACAATGGTTAATGGTTAAGACAAATGAATGTATCAGAGGTCATATAGCCCTATGGTAAAGTATCGAGCTGAAAAGGGTAAAAAAATTTAACAATTAGGATAAGTGGACAATGGTTAATGGGGTTAAGACAAATGAATGTATCAGAGGTCATATAGCCCTATGGTAAAGTATCGAGCTGAAAAGGGTAAAAAAATTTAACAATTAGGATAAGTGGACAATGGTTAATGGTTAAGACAAATGAATGTATCAGAGGTCATATAGCCCTATGGTAAAGTATCGAGCTGAAAAGGGTAAAAAAAATTTAACAATTAGGATAAGTGGACAGAAGAGGAGGAGAAGGAAAAGGAAAGTAGAAGAAAAAAAAAAAAAAACATGCAAAATCAGTTGAGGCGAGGGCAGAGGTCCAAGACTGAGGCCCAAAATTGGACTGAGGTCCCCGTGTCCTAAACCCCTACACAACAATAAGAGGCAAGGAATTGTGGGGGGTGGGGGGGTGTTGGCATTATTTACTAATTGAATAAATTATGCCACATCAGTTTGTAAGGTCATTAGTGGCACATACAAAACAGTGAGAAGGTAGGGCTTGGGGACGAAACCACTTGGCAAGTTTTTTTTGGTTCATATGGCAATGTGTGTGGATTGCCAGAATGGTACATTAGTTTTGATAACCAGGTATCAAAGGTTACACAGCATCATGGTAAAGTATTGTGGCAAAAAGGGTAAATTGGAGTTTATGATTTGGATAAGTGGATGGAAGAGGATAAAGGAAAGGGAAAGAGGGAGAAGAAAAGACCCTGCAAAATTAGTCAAAGCAAGGGCCAAGGTCCACGGTAAGGGTGATCACTACATTGGGCCTCAGTCTCCGCCACTTAAGACCCCACGGCAACAAGCAAGGGATGGAGGGGGGGGGGGGGGTGTCAGCATCAGTTGCTAGAAGTTGGAGCAATATTTTTCTTTGTACCCCCCTATCTTCACCACTCAATCCTGTTTGTCACTGCCAGGCTCTAACTGCCAGACCATCATCACATTAAAGTAGCACAAGTGTGTACAACAGGCTTAGCCCACAGAGAGAAAGTTTACAGAGCAAAGCTTACCAGTGTGGATGGGACCTTATACACTGGGTGAAGATACAGCAGAATGGTTTTACCAGTATGCTCGATCATGAAAAGTTCTCCAATTGGTAACATGAGCAGCCACTCCCCACAATACCAAATTAGGTCACAGGGGGTTTCCTTTGTGAATGGACAGTGTTCTCATATTTGCCTATACATCTCACCCAGTCTTATTGGGATTATTCAGTTATGTAGTATGCTTGAAGTTTAGGCATTTACTGTGACACCATGGAATTCTAATTTTTGTTTCCATTATTTATCTTCATATTGAGCTTGTCTGAAAGCTAGTAGTGTCTACTCGCTTTCCATAATTTTTTCAATAAATTTGAGGAACCCCTATTTGCAACAAGAAAACATACATTCCCCAATTTCTAAGAACCATTTTTAGGTGATACTGAATACAAAATGGTAAAAATAGGAAATTGGGATTTCAAAAGACAGGACTATAATACTATGTTTTAATATTATATAGTTTGCCTCATCACATGTAGCTTATGTTCATATATCTGGTTAACAACTTGCCACTTTTCATCAACAATCTGAAAAAATGCCTTGCCAGGTTGTTATATTTCAAACAGCCTAACAAGATTGTATTCTGCACCTCACATTGTAACTGATGATTCAGCATTTGTGTGAAAAACTTTTATGTACATAACAGCAACGCTTCATAAAAATAATATTCGTTCACACAGTTGCATGAAGATTTTAACAGTTTCAAATTTATTATTATTTTTTGCAGTTCCAATCACATGTTGATCATCGATATATATATACAAGTGTAACAATGCAATCATCAATACATGAAAATAAATAATCTGAGCTTTAACAGCTTACAGAATCCATTAATAGCAGGAATTCCTTCACTGATTACATATATATATACTGTACTACATGCTTGAAGAAAATTAATAAAAGTTGTCTTGTGTTAAAACAGGACGAACACAGAAAGCAGGAAAATTTCTACAAAAGAAATACTAAAATTAACAAATATTCTCCATTTTTGCACAGCCAATTCGCATCAAAAAATGGTTGCAAGTGTGTTTACAAGTCTGATTCAATGAGTACACAGGTAGGTAACACTCTTATTTACAATGATTTTAATTAATAATCACCTTCCAGGTAAGCCTGCATGCCACTAAAATTTATGACATAACTATCACAATCTGAAACCTCTTGGCAATACTTAAAAATTGGCCCCTGAATCATTATTCAATATGAATGATCACAACTAATGTTTCACCTGCCTAACAATGATTTTTACCTTGGATTGTTTAAGCCTACAAATCGCTCTTCTTTCCATCAGCTATAAGTCATGTGCCTTGTGAACATAGCTTAACACATGAGGAAGACAAATGTGAGGTAACATGTACTGTTAACTGTGTGGAAACAACTATCTCGGGGCCAAAGGCCAGAATGAATGCCTCAACTTCATTATTCATAGATCTACAAAACATTTGTAAGCCATACATATCCTAAAAGTATACTTGCCTACCATGCACTTTTTTCCAGATGGAAATGCACTGTACATTTAACTTGTCTAGTGTACTGTTACCAATCTCTAACATTTCTACTGTATTCAGTTTGTGTAACTAAAGTAAGACTACTTCAAGTTATGATGTTCCAATGTTTTAAATCGTTTTCAAACTATTTCCTTTGTATTAACAATTTTCACTGATACTGCTGCTCACTCTTCATAAATTACTGGGGATGTTTATGGGATCTTCGATATGGTTTAGAGTGTCACTTATTTTTCTTGTTAAATTCTAAGCACTTTAAAATCCCCTTCCATAACTTTTCTTCTGCAGCCTTTGTTTTACTCTTCCTCCATCTTGTCCTTGTAGGATCGGACAACTCTGTCAAAGAGAGGACATGGTGGCCTATAGTTCTCCACAAGGCAGCCTCCAAGATCATCCTCTGGGCAACACTCAGTGGGATGGTAGGATTTCATTGCTCTGGAAGATAAACAAAACATGTGAATGTTAACACACAGACTCCCAGCACACTTAGGATAAGTGAAATATGAACAAAAAGCTTGAAGTGCACTGAAAAATGGGTACATAGTCTTATTATAAATCCACAAATAAATATATACACACATTTTTACCATTCATCAAAATGACCTACCTAAAGGCATCCAGTTGCTCCTGGGACAGCTGAATAGGCTCCTCAAAGACAATCCAAGTGACGGATTCATAGCAAGGTGGGGTAGTGAGGGAGCCAGAATAGGTCCAATAAGATCCACTGCCTGTAAGGGTAAATAGTGATGTCATAAAGTCTGGCAAGCTTACAAAATACCTGATGCCTGAACTATATTTAAAAAAAAAAAAAAAATGCTTACAAAAATCCTAATCTATATACTATGAAAGTAATAACTTATTACAATACAATAATTTTGTATTATTGTAATACTGGTAAAACCTGTAACAAACAAAAATACAAGTGATTATGGGAGGATGAAAACAAATCTATTTTGGCTGTAATAGGCCTATCCTCTTGAATACTCATAGATTTATGTATTATGTCAGAATATTACAGACATCTACAAAATATCTAATTTCATTTAAGCTTACAACAGTTTTAATAAGTAATAGCTTATCTGGAATTCAGATTACCATTTATAACAAATTCATGGTGATGGAAACAAAAGCTCTGAGCAGCAATACCAAATGTACATTTTAAGCATAAAAAATGACTTAATCTCCATTATTGTTCAGCATGTTAGCTGGCTATATTAGGGTGCAGATTAGCCCCTGGTACACATAAAATAGAATTGCTGAATGTCTTTAAAGATATTCTGATAGCATGCATTGTTGAAATACACCAGACATAGCTTAAAGGAATGCCTCAAAAAAAAGTCATTCCTCATGGGAAAGCTGAAGTAGCCATGTGATGTCAGACATTAAAGCTGTGTTGAATGCTATAAAAAGTATTAACCTTTTCTTTTTCTTTGCTTGTGTATTTTCACGTGGGCATTTTTTACTTATTGTGCCAACAGAGTTTGTGTGGGAATTCATTCTTTGGATTTCTAAAATCTTGGATTTTTACTAACAATAATGAATAGCTGTAACTTATCCTCTGCAGATCATGAAAGAGCCGAGTAAAAGGGAAATACAGAATATATTTTACCTGGTTTACTTTCTTATAACTAGGTTTTGAAAATTAAAATGATCACATCTGGACAATGGTGGTGATGAAGAAATTTAAGATATTTGGTCAGTTTGAGATTCTTAACTCAGTAAAAATACTAAAATAATCAGTCACATTGCTTGGGTAAAATCTGTACAACAAAACTTAACATTAATAAGATAGCTACCATGGAACCATAGTTCTAACAAGAACACTTATAATTTGCTTATGCACAAAATTACTTTTACTTCTACCACAATTATAATTTATCTTTCTATAATTCAGTTTATATATATATATTTATATATTATATACTGTATATTTTTCTATAAATATCAATTTGCTGCTTCAGACTTCTGAATTAATAAAAAGCATTTCTGACTGGAGACCTACATTATTCATCATTTAGAATTAATTAAAAGGTAATGAATAGAAAAGGAAAATCAATGAAGTATTCAATGTAATGTTGCAGTTATGCGCCTCCACATCAAGGCAAACAACAAAGCATATGGTTGTGGTATAACTCGAAAGCCATACTCTTTTTCTGATCTGTGTATTTGCTGAATATAATGCAGCAATGAGAAGTAGGAGGAGGCAGAAAGAAAGAATCCAAATCCTATTTTCAGGAGCATAATCAATAAAACCATATCCTGAAATTTGGCGAGCTTCATATATGTCATAATTATATTTGGGATGTAGAGCAAGCTTCAGAAGCTGTGATACAGAGTAAAAAGGGTAGTAGTGCCATTCAGTAAGGATAATCTTGTATAATACCTGACAATCTTGGAAGAACACCTTGAACACTTTTCTTCACACCAGAACTGCTTTAGGAGATAACACATCTCAAGTCAGTGCTGGAAATCTGCCTACATGCTATTTTAGGCATTGACTTGAAATAAGACACTTTACAGTGGGAATAAGAATACCAACCATGAGAACAATTGTTAAAAAATGAACTCCATTAAAATAAAGACCATTTTCTTTAACTACCTCTGCCGATACTTACCAGGCAGGAAAGCTGCTGGGTTAACTGGATCAGTCAATGTAATAGCTTGGCCTTTGTGTTGAATGAAGGGGAGTAGCTTGCTAACCTTACCCAGTTCAGCATGCTCATTGCCAACCTAAAATTAATGAGTTTTAAATGTAATTGTGCATGTGAGGAGGTATATGGTTTTTATTAAAAAAAGGAATTACAGTATTACTTCAAAGTATCACTTCAGACAAAGAATGGCCTAATTGGACTGACTATTTGATTCCTATGATAAAAGCTTTTGTAAAATCAGGATGAATAAGGGGATATAATTTGCAACGAACTTGAAATGTGGATTAACATGGTGCCTTGTGATTATGTTGATTCTTCTTTTCTTTGGAATTCTAAACTATCTTACATTTCTCTATTTTTGAAGGTAAATCAACTTATTTGGCCTAGTACATGTAATATCTGAAAACTGACAATTTTTTTTATGAACTTACCACAAGGAACATTCCAAGTACAGCAAGACCACCCTCAGCAGCTGCAGCTTCAGCAAAACTCTTAAACTTGGTCTTGTTCCAGTGCACCAAATGCAACTGCGATGAGAAAAAAAAAATCAGTATAAATGCCAGATTCTTCTTAATGTTAAAAATTGCATCTATGTTTACATTACGTGGATATTTCAGCACATGAAAACGTTAACATCCATTACCTCCCCAGAGTAGCAGTGACCATTGACGGTGTGTTCAGATCCGGTTTCGTTTGTCTTACCCCAGTGGCAATGGAACTGTTCTAATACGTATTCGTCCGACAGAGGTCCTCCTTTTAGGCCTGTAGAGAAAAAAAGTTTAATTAATTTCATCGCTGGAAAATAAATCATACTGTAAACTGAAAATACACGTTACACAAATAGACTTTCCATTGTATTAGCTAGCAAATGTCGTACCTTCAAGAATCAATACATATCAAAATCAAGCAGTTTCTCTTCTACTCACTTGAGCTTCCCCCAGCAACCTGAGCCTTCCATGAATGTCCGCTGTTGGAGAGCTCCGAGATCCTGATGTCTTGATACATCGCCCGAATGGCAGTTAGGCTACTGTCGCACGGGCAACTCGACCCCTTGATGTCAATAGGGGACTGGTGACTGCCACCAGCAATGGGGTAAAGGCTGGCCCAAGTGGCGGGACCTGTAACAGAATATCACTATGAAAAAACGCAATAATCTTCTCCATACTCCATACAAAATCGTAAAATAGCGGTAAAAGCCTTTGGAGCCGATTCTTTATGAATGCTAATTGATACTATACGAGGTAATTTCACGTAAAGCCCTTTAATACTCTTAATGGCATACCGAGAGAAAAACTATATGCTGAATGTTATAAGTTAGCGTGACTAGACGAAGTTAAGGGAAGGAGGAGGAAGAATACCATTTCTTTTGGGATTCTAGACACAAAAGGATGAAAGCATGATGCATGTGTAAGGTTTCTGGTCTTGAGAAGCCAGTTACACGAAGCATCAACACATCTAAATATAAAACCGACACGCCAAGGATCATAACTTACCTAATCACCATAAATAATAATAATAATAATAATAATAATAATAATAATAATAATAATAATAAATAATAATAATAAATATTTATATAGAATATATACAATATATACAATATATAAATATATATATATTTATATATATTTATATATAATATATTTATTTATTTATTTATATTTATATATGTGTATATATATTTATATATTATATATTATATATACACAACATGTCAGTAAACAAGTAATTCATAAAATTGAGGATCGCACAACACCTGCAAGAGTAACAAGAGACCATAAGGACCAAAGCGGTTATGCAAAAGGACCAATAAAAGACACCCATAGTTCTGTATAAAAGACGATTTAGCCCAATCCCCGATTCACTCGCTCAACCTACGCCGTCATTCACTCAATCTCTACCTCCGTCTCCCAAGAGGAAATGAAAGGGAAAGGGAAAGGACACGAATCGTTCCACCCTGGACGTAAAAGGCTTTTAGTGGTTGATGTGAACTTGAGCGAAGGGGTCTGAGGGTTGGAGAAAGTTCCTCTGCAATATGGTGAACCTTCGTCTCCGCCCGCTTCTTCCTCGCCAGAAATCGCACCTCTCCTTCAGGCAGCCTTGCAGCATATACATGAGCGGTTAGTTATTAACTATTATAGCGAGAGATAAAACGACTATCATTTTTTTTTTTTTTTCCCCAGGTAGGACTTCATACCTAAAAAATGTATCATCGTGCTAATGAAATGTTTTGTACCACTACAAAAGTTGGCACTTCTTATTAGCGTCCGTTGGGTGGCACCTGTTTCTCCCTGAGCCACGCCCCCGCTGCCCTTGCCCTCCCTCTCTTTCTCGCTCTCCCTCCCTCCCTCCCTCTCTCCCCTCTGCCCCCTTCAATCTCCCTCTCCCTGGCAGTGTAATGAAACTAAAAATAAGTAATGAGACCAATCTCTCTCTCTCTCTCTCTCTACCTGGCATAATTACCCTTGATACATGATTTAGCGAGTAATTATATATACACACATCATTGCTGAATACTTAAAATATCTTTACGAATACAAATATCACAAATGTTCCGGGCGCTCCACCAGGCTCTGTTTCGTATCCACGTGACAAGCTCTGACGTCAAAGCGCGCCAGTGTTTTAACCGTCGTGCATACTGCGACGCGTGCGCATGTTGGATACCATGCGTCAGAGCGCGTACGCATACCCGTCTGATATGCTCGCTTTTGAGAGCGAGAAAGATTATCGAATTGTATTAAATATGAAAGAGGTATATGGAAAAAATATATATGTTGAAGAGGCGGAGGGAGACAGCGGGGGACGGAATTGATGTGTTGAAAGTTATTATGTTTACTACATTGTAAGGCAGAGTTCATTAATCAAGCCGTGTCAAGTGGTACACAAAACAGCACGGGGGACAGCAAAATAACGTCTAAACTAATGGCTTCACATGTGCAAAAAATAAAAGCAGCACACATCATTAATTCCATGTACATAAAGCTACCTTCAAGAGTTTAATCATAAAATTGATTTGAAATTTTAAAAATATTGTCCTTTACCGTGAGTCACATTTCCAGGAAAATCCAGTATATTATGTAGCACCAAGCGGAACTTCATTCTCTTGTATACGAAAAAAAAAAAAAAAATCAAACTTAATATCACCAGCACAGAAAATTGTTCAAATCATTTAGCGCTCAGATTCATGTGGTAAATCTCGCATAATGGTTCGTTGAAGGTTAGTCTACGTGCATTAATGTCCAGACTTCAATGAATTAGCAAGTCCTAACTGTTATCAAGATTTAAAGCTTCGCCCATACCCCCCATACACTCTACTCCTACCGCTATGAGAGACTCCTTGGAATGCAAGCCCGTATAATCCATTCCCGAGTACTCTGGGCGCCGCTCCTGAATGTGCAAGACAGACGAGCTACTGCGTCAATAAAGTTCAATTATCTTCAATTCACCTTGTCCCTCATCATATAAGGTCTTTTCATCCCCGTGTTTTCGTACTATTCCCTATGTTATTATTTTTTACATACACGTGGACTATTTTTTTTAATAAATACTCCCGTCAATGTATTTACACTTTTGTCCAGGGTACTTCTTCACCTATATCCCAAATAAAGCCAAGCATGGATATACTCACAGCCTCTATATTCATCCAAACAAAAAGGCACACGTTTCAACCACATGTAAACTGTATAATAATTACAAGGAAAATAACAGTGATACCAACTCACCTCGATATTGAGGCGTATAGATTACTCATCACCCATGAGTCACGAGACTGTTTGGGCTGTTACTTCCGCCAGATATCGAGGCAACTTTCCTATTTCCAAAATTCGAACTTCAATTTAATCCATTCCTTTAATCTATACACATGGTAATATCTATACAAGAAAAATAATTGCATACCGAAATGTATATTATCAAAGTTAAAATGTATGCACTCTCTCACCTTCCGATAATGTTACTTGTGGTTGTTATGTTAACCGACCTTCACGGACTAGAACATGTGTTCTTGTAACACCTTAGGTGACGCATTTCTAAACATCCAAGTTATATTAAGTACAAAAAAGGAGCTACAAATTGTGCCCATTAATCAGATATTCTATGTCGAGAATCAATCAGCAACAACTCTTTATATGGACGAGAAAAAAAAAAACATCAATGCAAAGCGGTCACATTATAATACCGTTAAGAATAATTCAACCACCATCTAGTGTTCTAACTTTTCCTAATAAGGGCATAATGCAGAATTAACCTGACACTCACTCACCCACCCCAGACCAGTCAGCCAACAATTTAACAAAAAACACCCCCCACAACACCGATAACCCCCCGACCCCGCCCCCGCCGCCCCCCCTGGCACTGATCTTGCAATGTTTCGCAACGAAAGCGCCAGACGAGGTTTGTTTACACTGAACGTGCAACTCAACCCTAAACTAACAAAGGATGCACTTTAAGATACACATGAAAACTTAATTTAAATCCCCTTCATGCAAAATAGTGCACATGTGTTTGCCGCAAAGCGCTCGACCGTAACATTTCACACATTTGAATATTAGTTACTAAAAAAAAAAAAAAAAAAAAAAAAAAAAAAAAAAGTAATCACGAAATCAGACAGAGGCTCCGAGATGTCTGCTTTCTCACCTTGTATCGACCGCAGTTTGAATGGCGAGATGGGGTGGGTCGCGGTGTACTGTAGTTTTGCCATAACCAAATTTCTCCCAAATACCAGAGTTAGATTTTAGGGAGAGAGGGAGAGAGGGAGAGAGGGAGAGAGGGAGAGAGGGAGAGAGGGAGAGAGGGAGAGAGGGAGAGAGGGAGAGAGGGAGAGAGGGAGAGAGGGAGAGAGGGAGAGAGGGAGAGAGGGAGAGAGGGAGAGAGGGAGAGAGGGAGAGAGGGAGAGAGGGAGAGAGGGAGAGAGGGAGAGAGGGAGAGAGGGAGAGAGGGAGAGAGGGAGAGAGGGAGAGAGGGAGAGAGGGAGAGAGGGAGAGAGGGAGAGAGGGAGAGAGGGAGAGAGGGAGAGATTTGGAAAGCACTTTCTCGTATCACAAATCTAGCAATCGCGTTACCCAGTACACAACATAAGAACGACCCAGATTAACCAAGCAACGACCTCTGCTAAAACTAGAACAATAATATAGATTGATTTATTTTAGTCACAGTTACAACTCCAGTGTAAGGCAACGAGTGTAATATGAACTGAAGAATGCTAGATTACAAGTTGATGTCGGATGTACTCATTTCGCAACAAGGTCTGTCATTAGAGTTTATTACAGATAATGGTGATATTAGCTAGTAAGCGTCGACGTCAGGCAGGTATGACAACACGAAGGTAATCTGAAGTTATATGGAACTAAGTCAGCTTACACTCCTAGGCGAATAAGAAAATGATAACGAATAAAAAATAATTACTAAAAATTATATAGACCTGTGTCCGTTACAAGCTGTACTTGTCACAAAAAGACGCACAAAGAGACTTCATCCCAGCTTGCCTACGGGTGGAGACTGAGACGGAGTAGGGCATGCAACAAGGTGGAGAGAACGCAGGTCAAGGTTTTACGCTATGGGGAGTCTTTGGGTACTTTCAGTTGTGAGGAAAACCTTGGTGTTGGGGATCCCATTCGTGAGTTTATAATAAGGAAAGGGATGGGGAGGTGGGAAGATTGAATGAATAAATTAATACTGTACACACTCACCAATGAGGAGACAGAGGGGGAAGAGAAGAGAAGGGCAGAAGAGAAAAGAGGGATAAAAAAGGAAGAATCAACAAGAACCTTCACAGAGGGGATAGAGGCTGCACCAACCATATAATCCGACCATGATCTTTCCCGCACATTTCATCATTCTGGTCTACCTTCTCGCGTGTTTGTGGCGGTCGGTTCTCAAGCGATATATAATAAATTGCCGTCGTGATTCCTCCACTTGGTTGCTTTATCGTGTTGTTCTTTTGTACTGTGGATAAGTAGTACTTTTAATTATAATAAGCATTTAAATAGCGTAGAGTAATCCGTATTAATTTCTTTGTTTTCATCGCGTGTAATATAACCATTTATCAACAGAATCTTCTTTGGTAACTCTACATACACAAAACCAACAAACCCGAAAACGTGCAGAGCCATAATTCAGCGCATTCGGTACACTGCAACACTCGTCAAGCCCTTAGAGTAAACAAGAGACGGCAGGTGCTAGGGTTTAGATTTCGCCCCAACTTATAATTATAAACTGCTGCAGCTTCCACTTATGCTATCTTTACTTCATATTCTTAGGAGAAAGCTTTGTTGGCACCCACAGCATAGTCAGGAATGCCATATTTGATACTAGTGCGATGCATGGCACCAGGATGGCTGTTGGTATGACTGGCTGCATGACCAGGCATTAACAACGGCACTTGCACTCACTCACTTCCTTCCTTTACTCCGGTTTGCCTTCGCCACACCTCTGCGCATTGCACATTTTTCCTTTTTTGTTTGTTTGTTCGCGCGCGTGCGTTGGTGTGTTTCATAACTTTCCCACTCGTTAGCTGTTATTCCAGTCCCTCTCGCCGTTCACCTTGTCAACTGTCACGGCTCATCGCGAACCGATTATCATCTGTCATCATCCCCACGCATGGCCAATCCCTGTTCACTCGTCAACTAGTACGCTACCAGACCATTCACCTGCCTTACTCACACCGTCTCCTCGCTCATTCAACGGCAGGTTTATAGCGTTCCCTTTCCCTTTCACTGTGTACTATCATCTCCCATCTAATTATACCAACAGTCGTGTAAGAAACGCCAAACGAAGAGGTCATCTTGAGCGAGGTCAATGTCGATACAGAATAAGGCGTGTGGCATTTATTCAGTAAATGTCACGTAGTTCTACATAAAAAATGTAGTTATATAATCACAATTTCAAATTTGCATTTGCACTGCATTTTACTGTTATACCATAATTTGAAGACGTAGTTCAAAGGCCAGTTTCAAGGCAGATTTGATTCAATAGTACAGCAACTGCCTCGCTTATTAGCTTTCATTGTAAGTGCCCATTATTTGACTGACAGCCAGACAGTACTAGAAGAAAAGGATCGTGCTTAACAAGAGACTGCGCAATAAGCCTAACCCTCAGGCTATTTTGTCTCAATCTCCTATGACATACAACGACCGCATAGATAAAATACACACTGTCACACAACCGCCTAGAGCCAACCTTACATGAGCCAAGGTCATGCTGTCTGACCCCGTTCGCCTCTAGCCCCGTGCACCTCTGTACCGCGTCATCAACTTTAAAGCTGACCAATACAAATGGAAACAGCTGGAAGAGGCTTCGCAATGCTGCCGTGATGGTCCCCGGGAATTCAAGCACTGAAGGACACGTTTACTACGCTGTTTTTTTAACGTCTCTTGAGATTTTGAGTACATGAATGCTTCTCGGGAAAGGTGAACTAAGACTTGTATTGTTTCCTAGGGGTGAGACAGGATACGCAAACACGTAAATTCAGTAAGAAAAGGCAACCACGTCCTTTTCCCTTCAGCCCCAACCTGACACATTAAGCTGACAAGATACAATTTAGTAGATTAGAACAATTATCCTATTGTCGAATAACTTAATGCAAATTGTCGCGGTTATCAACCGACCCAAAAATATACCTGCAATTAATTCGGCATGATATTACGAAGGAAAACGGTTGTGCGACTGATTAGAGAGGAGGCGAGAGGAGGCGAGAGGAGGCGAGAGGAGGCGAGAGGAGGCGAGAGGAGGCGAGAGGAGGCGAGAGGAGGCGAGAGAGGCGAGAGGAGGCGAGAGGAGGCGAGAGGAGGCGAGAGCAGGCGAGAGGAGGCGAGAGGAGGCGAGAGGAGGCGAGAGGAGGCGAGAGGAGGCGAGAGGAGGCGAGAGGAGGCGAGAGGAGGCGAGAGGAGGCGAGAGGAGGCGAGAGGAGGCGAGAGGAGGCGAGAGGAGGCGAGAGGAGGCGAGAGGAGGCGAGAGGAGGCGAGAGGAGGCGAGAGGAGGCGAGAGGAGGCGAGAGGAGGCGAGAGGAGGCGAGAGGAGGCGAGAGGAGGCGAGAGGAGGCGAGAGGAGGCGAGAGGAGGCGAGAGGAGGGAAACCTAGCAGATGATAGAACAGCTGAGCAGGTCGCCATATTCCGTGTCGCCGGGGCAGACATCAGCTGACGACGGCGCAGGACCAGCCCCACCTGGCCAGTTGCATCAGAGTTCAGGAGCCCAGTCAGTTACCGTGACTTCCAGGGGATTCCCCGTGAGACTGGCGTGTTGTAAAAGGCTCTTGATAAAATCTTTTTTTTTTTCTATGCTCTTCTTTCACGTTCTACAATGCAGTTCCAATGACCTCTCGTCACTTGACTCGAAAGGATTGCTCGTTTTACATCGACTGGGGAACTAGACCAACTCGATATGCAGCTGCAGTTTTTGTGTAAATAAATAAAACTTAGCGGAAGTTTTAAATGTGTCAAGTCTTGTTATATAGTGTTCATTCACCTTTTTATTATAAAAAAATAATACTCTTGACCCGAGACAAAACGAAATTCGTCAATGAATTCTGAACCATATTCAAGAACTGTACGCTCTCCGTTATATTCAGAAACAAGTTCAGTGATGAACGTACGAAAAAAAAAAAATATATATATTAACGTATGCACGTATATACAGCTAAATAGAGTTGCCACCTCGTGCATTTACTTTCCGAATATAACACCATTAGTAATTTCCTCTTTACCAGTCAGACGCACTACGGACAAAAATAATAATTAAGTACCCTTATTTAATAACTAATCTAAATAAAAGGAAATTACCAAACTTGGATTTATATAAAGAGACCTATTACCCCGCCTCAAAATTCCATAAATACGGAGTTCTTGTAAACAGTGTGGAGTATTATTGAAAAGGTAGGTTAGTTACCCCAAGTTTACACAAAAACAACCAAGGACTCTGGGTGAAAGTTGAAGGAGACGACTGGTTCTGCAAGCCGAGAGAAGGCGAGTGGGACGAGAGAGAGAGAGAGAGAGAGAGAGAGAGAGAGAGAGAGAGAGAGAGAGAGAGAGAGAGAGAGAGAGAGAGAGAGAGAGAGAGAGAGAGAGAGGGGGGGGGGGGGAAGGCGGGAGGAAGGGAAAAAGAAATGTGGGAGTGCTCAGAGAGAGGAGGAGGGAGAAGGAAGAGAGGGAAAGAGGAGGGAGAACAGAGAGGGGGAGTGGCAGAGAGGAAAAGTCAGGATGGATAGGGGAGAGGGGGGAGAGGAGGGATATGGCAGAGCAGGAAAGAGGAAGGAGAGCAATGAAAGTGAAAGGGAGAGGGTGAGGGAGGAAGTTTAAAAAAGAGTAGGGACCAGTTACGGAGAGAGGGAAGGGAGAGCGAGAGATAAATCATATAAACTTTAAAAAAAAATATCCATACAAAACGAAAGGACTATACCAGAGAGTAGACCCAAATTACGGATAATTGTATGGATACAGCACACCATGCAATTATCCGTTCCACGTATTTCGACAACTTTAGAAAACAGTTCTTCCAGTATTGCGAAAACCAGGAAATATATAAAATGTGAATAACCAAGTCACTGATAAATCCGCATATAGAATTTCTACGACCAGATGGCCTGCATTGGACCAGACAGAGCGACTGGTAGAACTAGTGTCGTGTGCAAGAGCAGCTGTGGGTGACCCCGCCGAGTGGTAAAGCGAGCATGTGCGTCTGTTTACTACTTTGCTTTGAATTCAATCCTTGTCAGATCTGCAACTCGAGTACTTGACCTACTTTAGATTTCTCCTATGGCATGTAATCATTTGTATTTAGTCCTTTTATCCACTCAGATTCACGTGATTTGGCGTTTGTAGACCTCAAACGATTCCATCCGGCAAAGCACGTGCGTTTGTTTACAAGTCGGCGAGGCTCCACGTGCTAACAGTCACCGAGCCTTGAATGAAGTGCTTAAACCTTGATCTTCAAGACAAGACTTTTCTTCATAAAAGGTGCATATTACCCCCTAAAATAATAAAATAAAAGAATGAAACGAAAAGGTTTCACACGCCGACCACACAGTTTAGTAAATGGATACTGTACATTCACCTCCACTAATACACATTCACTCCGCCCCCCCCCCCCCCTTCACTCCCCATCTCCCACACTACCCCCCATCCTTTCTCCCTCCCTCTACTCTCCCCCACAGTCAAATGCCACAGGATGTCGCTCCGTTACCAATGCCCCTTAACCACTCCTACTCTCGTCACTTTCTCGCAAGATCACGTGACCTAGAGGTTGTAGTGGCTTATGAGATCACCATCTTCCTTTACATCCTTTTGCGTGTTAATATAATAATGTTCGTAGTTTAAAAACATCACAAATTAAACCTCTTAAGAAAGTTGCAGAGTTATGACTTTCCTTATTTGTTTTCTTCAAAATACTTCGTAAACAAGTCGCAGTCTCGATGATATGACGGCGCAACAGCAGCACTACGCGGATCGGATAACTATGGACCAGAGTCGATGTGGACATGACTGACCTTTTGCAGCTTCTACAGGTACACAGATTCACTCTCTCAGCTTGGTTAGATGACGTAGCGGTGTTGAACAAGGGTAAAAAAGGAGAAATGAACCTTTTTTTTTTCCCTGTATTCTCTTCTCTTGCCGATTTTTTTCTCTTTTCTTTTTCACATTAGTTACAACAAGTTTCTTTTAGATTAGAATTATACTTCGACATCTTGCGAGATATTAACATTAATATCTGGTTTATATGAATATCTACACAGCTTAGTATTATTTTCGGGGTCTTACTAGATGGTAACACTAGCCTTCATCTATCGGCTATACTATTGCTAATGAACTGTATATCGTTAAATCCCTTTACATTTATTTTTGCAAGCAGGCGAACAAACTGGGAGTAGTAGTAGTAGTAGTAGTAGGAGTAGGAGTAGGAGTAGTAGTAGGAGTAGGAGTAGTAGTAGTAGTAGTAGTAGTAGTAGTAGTAGTAGTAGTAGTAGTAGTAGTAGAGTAGTAGTAGTAGTAGTAGTAGTAGTAGTAGTAGTAGTAGTAGTAGTAGTAGTAGTAGTAGTAGTAGTAGTAGTAGTAGTAGTAGGAGTAGTAGTAGGAGTAGTAGTAGGAGTAGTAGTAGGAGTAGTAGTAGGAGTAGTAGTAGGAGTAGTAGTAGGAGTAGTAGTAGGAGTAGTAGTAGGAGTAGTAGTAGGAGTAGTAGTAGGAGTAGTAGTAGGAGTAGTAGTAGGAGTAGTAGTAGGAGTAGTAGTAGGAGTAGTAGTAGGAGTAGTAGGAGTAGTAGTAGGAGTAGTAGTAGGAGTAGTAGTAGGAGTAGTAGTAGGAGTAGTAGTAGGAGTAGTAGTAGGAGTAGTAGGAGTAGGAGTAGGAGTAGGAGTAGGAGTAGGAGTAGGAGTAGGAGTAGGAGTAGGAGTAGGAGTAGTAGTAGGAGTAGGAGTAGTAGGAGTAGGAGTAGTAGTAGGAGTAGTAGTAGGAGTAGTAGTAGGAGTAGTAGTAGTAGGAGTAGTAGTAGGAGTAGTAGTAGGAGTAGTAGTAGGAGTAGTAGTAGGAGTAGTAGTAGGAGTAGTAGTAGGAGTAGTAGTAGTAGTAGTAGTAGGAGTAGTAGTAGTAGTAGGAGTAGGAGTAGTAGTAGGAGTAGTAGTAGTAGTAGGAGTAGTAGTAGTAGTAGGAGTAGTAGTAGTAGTAGGAGTAGTAGTAGTAGTAGGAGTAGTAGTAGTAGGAGTAGTAGTAGTAGTAGTAGTAGTAGGAGTAGTAGGAGTAGTAGGAGTAGTAGGAGTAGTAGAAATTGTGCAAGATTTAAATCTGTAATCTAAAAATCCCCAAAATAACACCTACATCATTTTAACCGGAAGCCCAGCTGTACCCAGCGCAAGAGGATGTCGAGGAGAGGAAGGAAAAGGGGGGGGACGAGCGTGAAGTGGGGAAAGCGAGGATTTAACTTATTTTTTTTTTTTTTTTTTTTTCTCTCTTTCTATCAAACTCGATTTTCAAAAGCCATGTCTTGTTGGGGGATTTTCCCCATGACCGCCCAAGGAAGGATTTCCCTCGCATCATCGAAATTCCTGCGCCTGAAATATAGCCCTTGATATTGGCTAATATAGGATTCATGCAACGCTAATTATTGCGATAAGATAGCTGGTGATGTTGGAGGCTTCATGCTTATCATCCACACGCTTATCTTTATTTTACTTTTACTCAACAATACTTTGTTATCATTCACGCTTTTACATTATATTTCCTTTCAACATTCACTAGATTTCTCCAAACAATATTTACCCTCTGAAAGGATCTTCTCCACATAAACCCCCAATTGTGTTCTTAATCCTCAAGCTTTATCTCAAGAACGTAAACCCAAAAGGAAAAACACCTCCTTTCAGAGAAGATGGGAGATAACAGATCCTCGCACCAACACTCTCCTCCCTGACCTTGCTTTCTCCCCGACACCTGTTAATCCAGTAACAGCCACTATTTCTATATTTGGCGCATAATGTGCCCGCGGACAATCCGAAAAGCCTAGCAATAACAACCATTCACAATAGCATAGGCCTTCTTTACAAAAAAAAAAAAAAAAAAAAAAGGGGGAAGATCTATATTTTTTTCATCTATTTCGAGTTAGGAATAACATGGGAACGTTTGGCGTAATAATCTCGTACACAAGCAAACAAGTGCGTCTATTGTGAATTTCATGTATCCATCAATCGTGTACGTTTAGTACATCAATTCACCCAGAAAAAAAAAAAAAAAAAACACGATGGCAAGGCCTTTTTTTATTAGGCAGATTCCCCGGTGTCCTTAACGACCGACGCGGCGGCTCCCTCTTCTTTTTGTTGATCCGAAAGTGAGAAAGTAGCTTTGGAAGACCTTGAGTCCATTTTTTTTCTTTCTCTTTCACCAAAAATTTGCATAATTGACATAACGCACCCTGTTGGAACATCTCCGCGTGTTTTGGAAGAGGAGAAAGGTGTTGATTACAGATTAATTATGAGATAAATATTCACGTTAGAAGAATCACTGTTTATTAAGTCTATGAAAATTTGTCACGGGTCAGAGCTACAAAATGACTTTTTTCTCGCCGTGGTTTCGCATTTTGGAAAAAAAAATACTTTCGAAGGAAACTTCTAAATAGAGTTTACAAACTATAGCCTCTTGACCTTGGTTATCCAAAGCCAACAATTGCATCTCCCACGAATTCATTGGATAAAATCTTGCCAATCATGGCCCATTAAGATCTAGATACCTACTCCTTTCCGCTTACTTGCCTCACAAGTCTTATCAAACATCCAATTGTAGCCTTTTACAATACGCCCAAATTTTGAAAGATCACTGAATAAATACTAGAAAATACGAAGTCATGGAACGCCCATTCAAAAAAAAAAAAAAAAAAAAAAAATCACTGTGCCGCCATTCCCCACGCCATCCCTAAACCACGTGCTCTTATCGGTTGTCATTGTTGTGGCGTGACGCCTCTAATATCACGTGACTTATCGCTATCGTAGATCACGGTCGCGGCGCGATTCTGAACGAAACAGCTCAGATAAGAAAAAAAAAAAAAAAAAAAAAAAAAGCATCAAAATATGTGGGAGACTTGTTTAACCCGCAAGGGAAAGAAAATACCGATTATACCTGTCCTTCCACATGTGATCAGATAAGAAATCCGATAATTGTGTGCTTCTCGGCGAGGCCTAACTTGTTAAATGCAATTAGGCCTTTACGGACGCATCACAATAGCCCATGCGTTGCCAAGCAGCCCAGAAAAAAAATCTAAAGAGCAGGACGAAAGAGCAGGACGAAAGAGCAGGACGAAAGAGCAGGACGAAAGAGCAGGACGAAAGAGCAGGACGAAAGAGCAGGACGAAAGAGCAGGACGAAAGAGCAGGACGAAAGAGCAGGACGAAAGAGCAGGACGAAAGAGCAGGACGAAAGAGCAGGACGAAAGAGCAGGACGAAAGAGCAGGACGAAAGAGCAGGACGAAAGAGCAGGACGAAAGAGCAGGACGAAAGAGCAGGACGAAAGAGCAGGACGAAAGAGCAGGACGAAAGAGCAGGACGAAAGAGCAGGACGAAAGAGCAGGACGAAAGAGCAGGACGAAAGAGCAGGACGAAAGAGCAGGACGAAAGAGCAGGACGAAAGAGCAGGACGAAAGAGCAGGACGAAAGAGCAGGACGAAAGAGCAGGACGAAAGAGCAGGACGAAAGAGCAGGACGAAAGAGCAGGACGAAAGAGCAGGACGAAAGAGCAGGACGAAAGAGCAGGACGAAAGAGCAGGACGAAAGAGCAGGACGAAAGAGCAGGACGAAAGAGCAGGACGAAAGAGCAGGACGAAAGAGCAGGACGAAAGAGCAGGACGAAAGAGCAGGACGAAAGAGCAGGACGAAAGAGCAGGACGAAAGAGCAGGACGAAAGAGCAGGACGAAAGAGCAGGACGAAAGAGCAGGACGAAAGAGCAGGACGAAAGAGCAGGACGAAAGAGCAGGACGAAAGAGCAGGACGAAAGAGCAGGACGAAAGAGCAGGACGAAAGAGCAGGACGAAAGAGCAGGACGAAAGAGCAGGACGAAAGAGCAGGACGAAAGAGCAGGACGAAAGAGCAGGACGAAAGAGCAGGACGAAAGAGCAGGACGAAAGAGCAGGACGAAAGAGCAGGACGAAAGAGCAGGACGAAAGAGCAGGACGAAAGAGCAGGACGAAAGAGCAGGACGAAAGAGCAGGACGAAAGAGCAGGACGAAAGAGCAGGACGAAAGAGCAGGACGAAAGAGCAGGACGAAAGAGCAGGACGAAAGAGCAGGACGAAAGAGCAGGACGAAAGAGCAGGACGAAAGAGCAGGACGAAAGAGCAGGACGAAAGAGCAGGACGAAAGAGCAGGACGAAAGAGCAGGACGAAAGAGCAGGACGAAAGAGCAGGACGAAAGAGCAGGACGAAAGAGCAGGACGAAAGAGCAGGACGAAAGAGCAGGACGAAAGAGCAGGACGAAAGAGCAGGACGAAAGAGCAGGACGAAAGAGCAGGACGAAAGAGCAGGACGAAAGAGCAGGACGAAAGAGCAGGACGAAAGAGCAGGACGAAAGAGCAGGACGAAAGAGCAGGACGAAAGAGCAGGACGAAAGAGCAGGACGAAAGAGCAGGACGAAAGAGCAGGACGAAAGAGCAGGACGAAAGAGCAGGACGAAAGAGCAGGACGAAAGAGCAGGACGAAAGAGCAGGACGAAAGAGCAGGACGAAAGAGCAGGACGAAAGAGCAGGACGAAAGAGCAGGACGAAAGAGCAGGACGAAAGAGCAGGACGAAAGAGCAGGACGAAAGAGCAGGACGAAAGAGCAGGACGAAAGAGCAGGACGAAAGAGCAGGACGAAAGAGCAGGACGAAAGAGCAGGACGAAAGAGCAGGACGAAAGAGCAGGACGAAAGAGCAGGACGAAAGAGCAGGACGAAAGAGCAGGACGAAAGAGCAGGACGAAAGAGCAGGACGAAATAAAGAGCAATCCTTTTGTAAAGCTCGCAAGTTCTATTCTCACCATGACGGGACTCTTCCATTTACATGAGAAAGTCATGATTCAGCACCGCCCTAACGACTCATTTGTAACAAGACCAAGTGTTACCATTAAAATGATGGCTTATTTCCCCCCGTTAATTACATGCCGTTCGCTCAAATGTGCAAACAATGCGCGTTCTTACAAGGGAACACTTGTTACCTATCCTTGGCACGGGGGCTTGGCTACCCGCCGCAAAGGTGCGATAGCCAAGTTGCTCGCCAGATGCTTCAGAAGCCATGAATATAGCGGCCTAACTTGTGTACAAAAAGAGTAAATCGAGTAGGGCTAAAACTAAAAGTCATAGTATTAAAACATTGATGTTATTAGCGTTGTCCTGTTGGCGCCATTCCTATCGCCGTTTTTATACCCTGCTGTTGTCAATGAGAGAATCTTCGGTTACATTACCAGTCCTCCCTCCTAACACACACGCCCTTACCAAGCACACTGATACCCTTCTCGTCACTTAAGCCAATGCACTCATCCTACTGCCAGAGATAGATATAATGAGGGGGCGAGGGAATTAGATGAATGGCGTGAGTGGAAAGAAAGAAAGAAAGAAAGAGAGAGAGAGAGAGAGAGAGAGAGAGAGAGAGAGAGAGAGAGAGAGAGAGAGAGAGAGAGAGAGAGAGAGAGAGAGAGAGAGAGAAATACAAAGACATCTACTCATTCAGATGAATCAATATCAAAGCGATATCTGAAGAGGATGAGATACATCTATTTAAAATCAATATTTGATCACGGTGAACAGAATGAAAGAACGCCGTCAAAGCATAAGTCTCTTTATAAAACAGCTGCTGCTTGTAGAACTGATTATGCTTGTACAGGGCGTTGAGGGCAAATGACTTTTGCTTTGATAGGCATGTGATCACGCACTTGCACGCACTGAAACGCATTTGTGCAATATCCCAAACAATGTCATTGTTTTTCTCGTCTTATTATCCGACTGTGCTGATTAGACCAAGTACTGTCTCCGCTAATGAGAATAAGTAGATTATATGAACTGTTTATTTTCCCAGTCACTGTTTTCAAGAAATGCTCATCATTGCGAGAACGGGGGATGACGCACTTCAGAGGGAAAGAGGAGACTCGTGACGCCGCGACGCTGAATGCGACTGAATATGACACGGCCCATTCAGCTGACACTTTGCATTGTCATACACCGAGGCGAAACGTGGCACTGCAAAAGCCATGAAGCCGCCAAATGAAAGATAGAAACAGACATGACGCCGCCACAGAAACAGAAATGAAACATGCCACTCCACACGCCGCCACCTCGCAATACCATAATCCAAGACTGCCTTCCCGGGCACCTGTCAGGCTCGCTCATCGCTCACAAAACTGCCTTTCGTGATGGAGGTCATTACCAAGAGATTTCCGATGCGAGAGCGAGGCTGAGGGAGGGCGTTGCGGCTGAGGTTGAATGAGGACAAGAGTGGCATGAGGAGAGAGAATGTGGTGAAGATATCATCTGTGGGAGCGAGTGGGTCGGTGCGCTAGGTTATGCGTCTATGTAAAAGGTTATATAAAAAGGAGATTGAAATTAGTAATGGAATATGGAAAATAATCTTTCAATAAATAAAATAACTATAGAACATCCCCGCACTAAGACGAAAAAAGACATCAAATAGCTAATAAAAATGGATATACACAAAACTTTGCATGAACGATCACTGAAAAAATACACAGTTAAAGATACCAGCTGAACGAAACATTACGGAATACCAAACCTCCAACAAATGTCACTAAAGCTTCTGAAAGGCTTCTTCGTCAGGCAAATAGATCCTCCCCCTTCCCCACCTCCAACTTTGAGCTATATATAGATTGCAAACAAACAAACCAAACCGTCTGGGCAATACGCATCACTCGATCAATTGACCCTGATTAACAAGGAATAAACAGGCCGTCATTCGTAAAAAGACTATAAAAGATAAGAGGTAATCATGAATGGAAGAGGCATCCACAAGTGAGGGAAGATTCCATTAATATGTGGGATAAATAGTAGCAACGGAAACGTATTATGAGGTCTTAAGCATTCAAATAATCGAGGTGACAAGATGGGGAAAAACAAACAGGCTTAAATCCTCCCACGAACTAAACATGCAACATGTAAATCAGCACATGCACGCACGCACGCAAGCAAATAAACCATATAAACAAAGAATCACACTCGCATACATGCAAATGAGAAAACACACACACACACACACACACACACACACACACACACACACACACACACACACACACACACACTGACGTCACAGCCAGTACCTCGGCCGGAAGAAATCGATAGCCGGCGGTGGAGACGAGCCAAGAATAAAACCTATCTGCGATAACCCCAAGAACGCTCGAGATTCGCTTCTCCTGGAATCGCCTCAAACACTAAGCATCTCCCGAAAAACCCCACAGCTAGAGCAACGTTTAATTTTTTTTTTTTTATAATACACAGTCCATTACCCTTGATGTGCTGCGCGAGTCATACCTAATACCCTCTCCGCTCGCCTCGCTCGGAAATGTCATGGGGTTTTATCGATTGGCGTTCCCGGTTCTTAGAAAACTTGCCGCGACCTCACAGAAATCGACACATGGAGTAAGAAGGAACATAAGATACCGAGATTAGCTAACACAAACACAGCACATCACAAGAGACGACTCCATGGCGTTCAAAGACGGTGCACGTACGCTCTGCCGTGTCTAGCGCCGATGGTACCAACACGCAAGCACCAGCATACACGAACTTAGTCTCGTTTATGTACCGCACGAAAATAGTACCAATGGATTGGCTTGTATAGACGGAGAAATCTAAATATAGGTCATATAAAGAAAAGGGGACGAAAGTGTACCATGGAATTCGTGTGAATGTTTGGTCCAGTGACGTGTGAAGTTTAAAGCGGCGCTGCACTTGCACACGCTTTGCCTGTGCGAGAGAGGTAGAGCGGCGGCCCCAGGTTTGCTACGTGGCTTTTTAAGCTGATGCTGCAGATGTGATGTAGAAAAATAACGAGCAGAATGTTATGGATGATCAATACCAGCCCCATACACCTTTCCTTACCGTGGTGTTTGATTTTTTACTAGGGAGAAAAGTTATTACAAATGCGTAGGCCTATACAATTCACACCCACGAAATCAAGCACGACGCGACTGAACCAGCGCCAGGGGCAAGTGGATGAAAATGACTGTCGACAGACTTCTCACAAAGGAAGAAAATTTTAAATCATCCCATGTGCGTTTTTGGATTGCGATCTCACCGTGTTACCGCGAGAAGACTCCCTTGACCGTGAGTTTCCAAAGCAGGTAGGAGGCTGAGAGCTTTCATCTCACCTTGGTGGTGTTAATGTGGTTCCTGGAAAGTTCTTGGACTACTAATCCCGTCTTCACTTACCACTCAAAAAAAAAAAAATTTTTTTTAGCCGATTTCAAATTCTACCCAGAATCTCTTCTACGCTTGCAGCATAGGGATATGAACGTCAGAGGGAATCCCAAGAGCTTTTAAATGAACGAAAAAAAAAAAAAAAAATGCTCCCAGCCGTCTAATGTGTCCAAATATGGAGTCCCAGGAGGCAGAAGAGGCCGCTGTGGTCCAAGTAAATTAAACTGATATCTGAAGTGACTACTGATTAAGGAAGAAAAAAAAAAAATGTGGAAAAGATGTGGGCTGGAAATTTCCACTGCGAGTGGGAAGATGAGCTGGAAAGAAGAAGAGGAAACAGGATCAAGAATTAGAGCCATAAGAAAGGATGCAGAATGACAATGCAAGAAAGAAGATATGAATTACAGAATTTATAAATACTTTGGCAAGACCTTGAGAATAACCTGTGCCAAGTTGGAAGAAGCAAAGAAAAAAAAGGCCTTAAAGAATAGGCAAAAAGTTAAAAGGAAAAAAAAAAAAAAAAAAACTAAGGCTCTTGAGATCTCCTCCCTAAAAATACCAAGTATTGAACTGTAGTGGAAAAAAGTAATACTGACAAGAAAGAGGCTGGCTGGTGGGTAAGAGTTAACAAAGAATCAATAGGGAGGGGTAACCGTTGGAACGCATGGTGCGAGAGAGGAGACAGCAGGTAGCCGCTCTCATGACACGGCCGTGAATCTTGGCATCACGCAATGCACCAATCATTTTAGAAATCTAAACGTGCATAGCCATGTGCATCTTAATTATTATCGTGGGAGGAAGCATAATGTCTACGTAGCTTGTTGGACTCATGGACACACAGATACTCCAACTTTACAAGCATGAAGATATTTTAAGTTAACATTTGAACTTCGCTGCTTATTAGCTAAAGAGACAGTCAACAAGAACAATGAATTACTAAATATCACAGAACGTATGTGTCACCGGAACAGTTTAGAAAATACCAGATTCTAAAACCTGTTTGACGTGTGTTGATCATTTCCAGTTGAAGTATGTAACTGGAGAGTTTGAAGTGGAAGAACTTGCGTAATATACCGCTTTCCTTACAGCAACATCATATAACTACTAGGTTCTTTATTATCAAGAAGTGTATGATATGTGCAATATAAGCAGTTTGTGAGCGTGCAAATGTACACCCATATATACAAGGAATGAAACCACTCCTGATTTTATAGATCCACATTACATAAACAAAAGCAGAAAAAAAAGGCTCGTTACAATATCGTAGCATTAAGAAGAGTAAATAGACTACGGGAAACACCAACAGTGAAATAACGCTTTCCCCCCTAAAGATATATAAATAGCATGGCGTGTTTATCCTTCGCCTTGAACTTGGTCTCAGCGTTAGCTACCTTGACCATGATTTACCAATGGCTCATTACTATTCCCAAAAGGGCTGTGCGTATATTTCATGTCGGCACTGTATGGACTTCCTGTATAGTTGGGTTGTATCTTTTACTTTTCATCTTTTTAATTTCCTTTCCGTTGTCCATTTCTGCCCCGCTTTTTCCTTTTCAGAATTGACAATTCTTTATTCTTTTTGAATTATGTATCTCCTCTTGTTTCGTACCTTGTTTTTCCAATCTTTATTCTGTGCTTACTGGTTTGTTTATCCGTGCATGTTTGGTCTTATTTCTCTTATTAACGAGGTGGCCTATTGGCACATTGGTTAAAGCTGAATGGCTACTGGGTTGTCATAGCAACGCGTCTTTCTGGTCCGCCACTTACGTCAAAGAACATTTTTGATTTTCACGTCTACTTAAATATACTGGAAAATGAATAAGTTATATGTGCTAACTATTATATAGGCGTTATATAATTCAACATCATTATAATAAATGCGAAAAATATACATCTTAAAAATATTAGCAAAGACGAGGTATTCCAACGGGAAACTATAAGAAATACTATATTACCTATTACACACGTGTCGGCTTTCCAGTTCAATTTCCCCAAAAGAAAAGGAAAAGGAAAAGGAAATGGAAATAAAGGCGCTCGTGTACACATGAAGAATCTTAGTATGCATGGCATCACCTTCATTCAACCCTCATGTCTGGATGTTTGTCACGGAAAGGGCCTACTGTACACACTGCAAGAATTCTGATGTATTGCGAGTTATACACCTACGACTTACTATGAGTGGAGTGGAGGGCGAGGGAATAAAGAGAGATAGAGAAGAGGGGAGAAAGTATTTTGGGAATAAGGGAATAAAAGAAAGGAAGAGAGAAGAGGGGCGAGTGAATAAAGAAAGAAGAGAGAAGAGAACGAGGGGGGGGGGGCGACGAGGGGATAAAGATAACGCATTTCGGGGAATAAAAAAAGCATTGGCCTTATTTTCATGTACGAGTACCAAGGAAATAATACAAATGTGAGGAGAAACAAAATGTGCGTGTTTGGTATGAAAATAAGAACTTTAAAAAAATCTAAAATAAAAATATTTAAAGTCACCTGACGAAAGTTCTATCACTATCTTAAGAGCGCGGTAAAAAGCTAGAAGAAAAATTACAACAAAAGAAAATTCCCACTCGCAGCGGCCGCCTCGGTTCAGCCGTGACCCGAGTGCTGAAATTGCCCAAGGGGAGAGTACCCCGAGAGAAACCGTCCGGTGCGTTTTTTTTTTTTTTTTTTTTTTTTTCCCCCTTCTTTCTTTTTACCGGCGTTTTCCCTTGATGAAGTTCACAGCAGTAGACGCCTCCTGGGAGAAACTTCTTGCTACACACTGGAGCAAGAGGCAAAGGCGCTTGCACATGGGCGAAGGTTGGAAGGGGATTGGAGGAAAGTAGTACCAGCTAAGGATGGTTAACTATTAGGTGTGCGCGTGCGCGTGTGCGTGTGCACCTACAAGCCGGCAAACCACCTAGTCTTGCCACAGGCCAAACATCTCCAATTGCAACAACAGTTCACGTCCGAGATTCTTTCCTCCAAAAGGCCGGGCCAAAGAGGGCACCAGACAGAGGATAAAGGATAGCTAAAGAGCGAAGAAGGGCGTGTTGAAACCCAAGAAGAGCGAGGCGCATCCAAGAAATCCTAGCAAGACAATGGCAGTGGGAGCGGCATCTTGAAGGCCGACGTAGATTCTTTGCGCAATTGATATAACCTTCTTTCGAGGCGAATATTAAAGCGAATAACATGACTCAGGACGGGTCAAGATGCTTACGTCATCCGTATGATAAAGTATCTTGTTTTTTCGCTTCTCTGGATACTTGAGAACTCCTTTGATATACGAAGACTTATCTATATTAGTCAATTCAACTCAAGAATGTAGAACAAGATGATAAGAAAGGGTAATTCGAGGATAATAGATGAAACAATACTAAGTCTTTAGGTCCTTTTTTAACAAATTATGAAAATCTTAAACTCATTTGGGGTAATTTAATATACATTACAGAAGCTAAATGTCAATAAGTAGTGACAATATAATCCACAAAATTTACAGAACCTCTTATCTGCATGTTATCATAGCTGCAACACTACGCCACACTTATCTTATCACCGCACAATTATGACCAGCAAAGAACAAGTACTATCAAAATGTAATGCAATCTTTCCTACATCCGCCAGCGATATGACTTCCACAACGGTATAAAGAACGTGGTACTAATCTCCAATAAGAAATCGAACCATTCTATTATAGTAAAATAGTCTAGAGAATGAATAGCGAGGACAAGGAACGGGATAAATATCCGAACCAAAAGTGGAATGATAATCAAGATTGAATGAACTAAACTTTACTTTCTTTTTACGGAGTGAAGTTGTAATTGAGAGGTTATTGGGGACTGGCTTAATGGCACTGTATTTCAAGTAATTATAATGAACTTATTGATCAAGAAAAATATCATCATCAACCTGTTAACATTACCTATCAATAACCTATTACCAAACGGTCAAAACAACTTCGCCCCGAAAAAAAAAAAATGTATGGTTGAATAAGTAGAATACATCCGCCTGTCGACTAGCACATTTACACCCACGGTCAACAGCTTGAGAAACACATCAGTTTATATTTAACTACAAATCAAGGGCAACTCAATATAGATCATTATGATTTAGTTCAATACTCGTCACAGGGAGAAAGGGTTAGAGGATGAGGGAAAGGCTGAGAATGCGAAATGGAGAGGATGGAAGAGGAGAGCGCGAGACAATATTGGCAGATACAAAAAAAAAATTATGTATAAAAATTTTAGATTTCCCCCATGAATAAGCTTCCCCCCCCCCCACACCTCTTCTCCAAGGGTCTATCTCCGTGTCCGTTTTTTTTTTCTTTTTTTTTTCCCCCCCTTACAAAAACACGATCATGACATATCACTTTTTCGTGGCTGTGATCAAGCGGTTGCCAAACCCCAGGAACAACTGTGTGTGTCTGCCTCCCACACTTGCACACGCATCGCGACCATTGCAACAAAAGACTATCTGCAACTCACAATCCAGAACTAAGGACAAAAACCACCGCCTATCAAATGATGAATAGCACCGGTCTATTCAGTGAGTGAATAACCTGCTCGTTATGGTCCCACTCCCCGGATGCTTAACACAGGGTAAACGAGCGAGCAATTAAAGGTCGTACAGGCAGGTTACACGCCCTGTTTGAGTTCCATGGGCTGGGGGTCATCCGAATGCGAAGGCATGAACGAAAGATAAGCACAGCTAGTAGTAGATAGATAAATGAAGGGAAAAACAACACATTCCACCATAGCAATGCTAAAAATAGGGGAAAATCAAGAAACGTTTGAATTTAGCATAAACGCATTTGTGACCATCTGACTTTAGCAAGGGGAAAAAATCATCGGGTGAATCACCTTCTGACGGTTATCATCTTTAAGGGTGCTTATAATACGAACATAACATCCAATGACATTGCTTATTAATATAACTCATTCATACGTCCACCAAGTAAGAATCAGGAGATATGATGGGTATAGAATTACGGCTGTGGGTAGTCTATATAGAATTAGAGAAATCCAAAGTTAAAAATAAAATAAAAATACAGAGGAGAGAGAGAGAGAGAGAGAGAGAGAGAGAGAGAGAGAGAGAGAGAGAGAGAGAGAGAGAGAGAGAGAGAGAGAGAGAGAGAGAGAGAAAATGCCGAGATAACATTCTGGAATAATATAACTTTAAAATTAATACCGCATAGTATATTACACCTGCTTTACCTCCCGGATCAATACACAGCTGCAGCGTCCAGCATCACACTTCAGGAGAAAGAGAGAGAAGGGGGGGGGGGGGGGCGACAGAAACGAAGATGGTGGTAGAATAGAAAAAAAAACGAATAACGAAGCAGCTGTATTGAAAGCGTGTAATGAAAACAAAATGAAAGAAACTTATCCCCCACACGAAAGGGGGTGAAACAACCGAGGGTGAACGGCGAACTCGGGAGGTAAAGCTAAGGATGGCAATAGTCGAAGGAGCAGTTACAAAGCTACGGCTAAAGCATTTTTGCCAAGTACAATATTTTTTTTTTATTTCGTTAGGAAGAATAAAGTGTTGAAAGAGGAAAAAAGAAATATAGAATAGCAAATATGCACATACTGAGAAGAAAAAACAATGAAATAAAAAACAAATATGCTGACTAAGAGAAAGTAAACAAAGGACATCGAGTGAATGGTAGAGCCGATCCCTCTAAAGACGTGTGCTAGGGTTGGTTATATGTAGATATACATCGAGCAGGCTACTTCTGAAGATTCTTAGAAGGGAAGGTAATGGGGTCGTAACAGCAGGGGGGGGGGGGGTCACGGAAGCAAATCAGATTAAAGGAACGTTGGAGTTTTGCCGTGTTACTAAGATAGGTCTAGAATATTGCGTGCAGTGAATATTGCGTGCAGTGGAGTGAAATCATTGAAAGGCCGCCAATTGACGGACAAAAACTAAAACCAATGACATTTTTTATTCAAAACAGATGCATAATATCTAGACTTAAGCAACTTATTCCTGAAGCTTCGACGTGTATAACATATCGAAAATGCAGTGAATAACTACCCAATGAATTTCCCTTACATGTTGCAAAATAAAATGCTTACTTTGACGAGAGCTTGAACATATCGGCGAATCGATCTGAACCAGCACTGCTACATCAAGAAAGGGTCTGACATAATAGAAAGCGCTTGAACGACCCAAAGGGCTTCTCGCGGTCACGGTGAAGGTGAAGCCAAGAGGATGTCTGGCTACAATATCGCAACTTCCATTGAAAATACGCTTGCAAGTAGGGTTAATTGCTACATCATTCGGCACGTGAACAGAGAAAGGTCTGAACTCCGTCAAGACCTCTCCGTGAGCCGTATATGATCATCAGGCAATGCTAGGTGATCAACCTCCGTTGCTCTCACTAGCGGGGTTGCGAGAGCGCACGTGTCGTACCAGTTGTTTCGAGCCGCAGCAGTTGTTTGTATCATATAACTACTGGTTTTGTGAACATTATTCATTGTTTTCAACCGATTAAATTAATGGAAGTATACATATCTTAGGAAAAGCCAAAGCGAGCAATTTCTAATGGAAATCATTGGTTATTTAAAGTCACAAGCGAATCAAATTTATAAATGGGAATGGGCAAAGGCATTCGATAACCAGACACTTACCGTTTGCCTTGGAATATCCCCAGCCAACCATGTTTAACTGTCAGAGAGAGGAAGGGAGAGCGGGCGAGCACGTGTTTCTGGTACAGAGAACGAACCCAGACTGAGTGACAGAGAGCGCTGTACTCGCGAGCTCGACCGGCTCCACGCGCGCACACAAGGCGCATATGAGTGCCAGATATTCTATTGATGTAGTTACTTTTCGACGGACAGTACGTTTCCAAACACATCGTAAGGGCGAAATTAGCGTGATACACATCTACCTGCTATGGCGACTACCTAGATTTGGACATTCAATGGCAACGGTTCTTTGATATTGCGCAAGACGTAAACGAACTCCTTTGACATTGAAAATTGCGTCAGTCACAAGGTGCCACAAGGGACGCCGGGGCCATAGGGAGGCTTACCTGCCGGAATCGCATTTATCTCCCGCAATAAAGGTTATCAGTTTTGTTGTAAACATGACCGACCAGGAAATATTAAACTATGGTGTCCTTGGATGTTTGTTGGTTATTTGTCACGTGATTTTATAGATTGTAAGCGGTGTGGAACTTATAACCTCAATATTTTCACTGAGGCTATAAATCATCTGTCACAGCGCCGATAAGTAGAACAATGCCTTCCATGTTTCCTTTATCACGCTCTCGAATGTTCCTATACAGTAAGGATATCTATCAGTTGAAATGCAGACAGTCGAATGTATTGAAATGTGAATAGGTATATATAGGCGAGCATATATAGAAATATGATTTGAAATCATATATGTGTATTATGTATACACATACATACATACACACATATAATATATATATATATATATATATATATATATGTATATATATGCATGTATGTACATATGTATATATATATAAAAGGTATGACTGAGAATGAATATCTTCACAATACAAGAGATGTATTTGACCGGTTTCGACTTTGTCTTCGTCAGAAATACATGGGCAAAGACATGTATTTCTGACGAGGACAAAGTCGAAACCGGTCAAGTACATCTCTTGTATTGTGAAGATATTCTTTCTCATTCATACCATTTTTACATTTGTCAACATGAACGCGATTCATATGTGTATATATATATATATATGTATATATATGAGCATATACATATATATATATATACACACAAACATACGCACACACATAAATGTATATATCTATACATTTGTATGAATATATAAATATATTTATACATACACACACATTCATATATGGATATATGTATATACACACATATATACATATATATACATGCATATATATACATATATATATACATATACATACACATATATGAATGTACATGTGTGTGTGTGTGTGTGTGTGTGTGTGTGTGCATATATATATATACTTATATATATATACATACATATATATGCATACATATACATACATATATGCACACACACACACACACACTCACACACACACACACACACACACACACACACACACACACACACTCGCTCACACGCGCGCGCGCCGCGCTTGTGTACATATATATAATATATATGTATACATACATATATATTATATATACACCCATACATACATAAACACACACACACACATACACGCACACGCGCGCATATATATATATATATAATATATATGTATACATATACATATACATACACACATACATACAGAAATACAAACACATACAAACGCACGCACACGCGCATATACATATATATACACACACATACACGCGCGCGCGCGCACATATATATATACATATATACACATATTTATATATACGTATATATATACATATATACACACAGAAATAAATACATATATACATACATATGTGTATATATTATATATATGTATGTATATGAATCATATATATACATACATACATACATATATATACATATATACATACATACATTTATATAAACATACATATATGTGTATTTATATGTATATGTATGTATATATGTATTTATATATGTATGTATGTGTATATATATACACATACATACACCCATATATGTGTGTGTGTTTACATACATATTTTGAAAAATCTAGCTAGACGGCATAAGTTAAAATACACCGTAAAATTACACACACACACACACACACACACACGCACGCACACACACACACACACACACACACACACACACACACACACACACACACACACACACACACACACACACACACACACACACACACATACACACACATGCATACTTCATACCTGGCAAAAAAGGGGTAAGCCCATATCATCCGCAAAATATTTGCCATGCACCTATTTCATATAGCTAATGTTACCTACGAACCCTTGAATCCAGTAGCCCAGAATTTAGTCGATAAAACGAAATATTGACCACAGGGAATGGCTCACTACATCTTCACTCTTTTTTATTCTTATTTTTGAGTCGAGACGTCGTGATTTTGCGGCACAGATCTTTTCCAGGCGTCTCTATTTTCGTCAGCTCTCCGTTAGATTTATTGATTGTTCTTTTGGCCTCTGAGGTTAAAATACTTGTTGTGGAAAGACATTTGATCTTACTGAATGGACCACAGTCTTGGTGTGAGTTTTACGCTGCCCGGTATCCTATCAGTTTCTGTTTGCTTGAGCTTTTCATTCGTTTTCTGTTTATGTCTGTCTGTCCAATGATTTAACTGTCTATCCTTTTATATACCTCTTGGTCAATTTTTCTTCTGTCTTTCTACCCATCTGTTTAGCTTTTTTCTATGTTGACTGTATTTGTATAATTATCTATCCCTCTTTCTACCCAAATGTTCATCTACATACTTATTCAGTATTCCGTCTATCCAATAATTTATATACCTATCAGTCTGTTTACCCATCCATCTGCCTTCTTATCTATCCGTCCATCTATCTGCTTATCTGTCCAAAATATCGCTTCATCTGCTTAGCTGTCAATACTTTAAGCTACATGTCTAATATCTATTTACCTATATATCCATCCGTCTGCCTACCTATCTCTCTACTTATCTATCCATCTGTCAGCTTACCTACCCATGTATCTATCCATTTGCATATGTGGCAATATATATATACCTATTCATCCATCTATTTTCCTAGCTATCCTCCCATCTACCTATGAATCCATCTATCTACCTGTCTGGCTATCTGTCAGCTTATCTACCTATATATCTATTCATCTGCTTACCTAACCATATATATATTTAACCATCTATAATTCTGTTTACCTGTCTGTGTCTGTTTCTGTCTGTTTATCCATGCATCTGTCTGCCAGTAAATTTATCGGTAAATTTATGTTCTATTATGAAACGTCATGCTTTCATCTAGCATTGCCTATGAAAGCGAGCATGCTAACTGAGCAAGAAACAAGGTCAACGCAGATAAGAAGCAAACATAACAATAGGTCAAGCGCAGGAATATCAGGTCATTGCCAAGTCGTATTTTCTTTCAGTTTTGTAAGGCTGTGAGCAGAACATGACTACGCCTAGTGACATTTCGAGGATTTTAAGCGGGCAGTAATTTGAATGAGAATGGATATGTATTCTATTTTCTCATGTATATCAATAGCATGTGTACATATATAATTTTCCAGGATTTCTTTAATTTTCAAATGTGGTAACTTTTATATGGCTTGGTAACTACATTTTAAAGCTTAGTGGCGTGTCAATGAATATATAAAGTTAACATGATTTTCATAAAATTTATCAGAATGAATTAAGAAAAAAATACTTTAAAATGTCATTACTATATTTTGTTGTTTTTTCACATCAGCTACTTATATACTTTCTCTTTGATATTGCATCTGTTGCAACCCAATTGATTCAAATAAAGAAATACCAGTAATTAAATAATGAATAAATAAATTAATATGAAAATAGGTTTAAAATGATGATCATCTGTATTATTACTTTTACTGTGTAGATCTTTATTAGGCTCGTGATCCATAATAAACAGCATGGATAACTGACCTTGAGAAATATTAACACCCTTTATCTTATCGGCTTATCGTTTTATTCCGTATTCCAGAATTAGCATCGTAATGTTGAGATTATTATACTCTACTATGCCTCTTTTACAATTGATTTTATATCATAGTTTAATGATAATGGTATAACATCTTTCAGAATATAATTTTTCATATATACTCGAGTTATGTAAAATCAACAGGATTAGAAGGATAGCATGATAAAGCGTGGGAAACCAAAACTGTGACATTGAGAAATGTAGATAACATGACAGACATCAGTCATTTAGATGCACTCGCACGCCGGGATATGCGTGTCGTGTAATTCTTTTCATACAGGGTTCAAAGTATCAACAAATAATAATCATGTTAAAAAAGAAAAAGAAAAAAAAAAACGTTTAATAGGAAGTGCCATATTTTGCTAGACCATCGACTAACCCATAATTTCTTTCCCTAAATCGCCAACTTAACATCACGACATAATATAACACATGAATCATTGGTCATAAAGTATCAGTATCCAGCTTCCTTAGAAAACATTCAGCTATAAACTCTGAAATGGAAGATAATAAACTCATATCAAAATATATTTACCTGCCAAACGGAATATCGCTCGAACACATCAACGGAGAAATCGACTCAAGTATAGATTTCATTAGCAGGGAACCCTAGTGCGTAAATAACCAATAATCACCATTATATACATGAAAACTTAAGACATTCTTCTGTTCACATTCTTGACAAGGTTATCATTCTGATCTTCGACGCCTTAGTTATATAAGAGAATGTATAGACGCAAGGACAATGACATGCAAAATCAGGATAAACGCATTAGGTGAACGTAAGGTCGTGTTAGGTCTGAATTACAGAGGATAATGAAGAAACGGGAGATGGCCACAACCAGAAAGGTAAAGTAATACGGGACATTTCGGGAACTACTAACCTTCTCATCAGACCGTAAAAGTGAAATGGCATTACCGTCTGATAAGAAATCTAGTCTGACTCAAAGGCACGATTTATTGTTCCTTTCTTGTCGTTTCTTTTGATCTCGTTACTTTCAGCTCGGCCGAGGGTAACTTTTCCTCTAAAAGGACGTCATGTTGATACCTGTAAAACGGAGAGGAATTTACTTTCCCCATAATTTTAGGAGACTTTACGATGCCATTTTGGTCTGTCACCAAATGCGATTCTATGAGATTTTCTGTGTATTAAGTCGATTGCAGATACAGTCGTACTAAATATATCTTAATAACTTTCCATAGATCTGATGCTTACTTGCTGCCTTAGACACCGGTCAGGACATTCTAAAACTAATTAATGAACTCCGATTCGGATACAAGTTCGGTCTGCGATGACGAAGGCCAGGTCAGAATAAGACACAGATTCTTTAATTCTAACCTTCAACAATGTTTTCTATGTATTTCAGATGACCTAATGATTACAGGATACTCTTTAAAAACAAATAACAGTAGTAAAGAAATAATAATAATTACAAATAAGATAAAATGAATCCATAAAAAGACTCAAAACGAGGTATATAATTCCAGTTAGCTCCGGATCCAGGCATATAAGAATGCTGTTACGCGGCCTGTCACAACGAACTAGTTCGAGTTGGCTAATTTCGCCACCATATCAATTAACTATATCATTATCTTTACGCAAGGGAAGTGCACACGCGCGCACACACGCACTCTCTTACTCACTTGCATGTGTGCATAATATGAGGGATATTATACACACATACATGGATTCCAAAGTTTACCGTGTGATATGCACTGAGTGTAAACTGTATATCTTCGAAACCACATGTGTTCTTAAATGTTATGCTTTGAGAGTAAGGGATATTAATACGTGTGAAACATTCTCTGTTAACATATTAAACTTTGGTAAGTTCACACGATTAGTAAACTAAGTACATCACCATAGAACGATATTTTTCTGGTGCATTAACAAGGAAAAAAAAAAGGTTATTAATAATTAAAACAAAAAAAAATCCAGGTTTTGAAATATAATTTTTGTAAAACGACATCTAACAGAAG